>NC_069503.1:922220007-922520007 GCF_027579735.1 Bombina bombina
GAACGGTTTCATGCTACAAGCAGCATTAAGGTATGTGCAGCACTTTATTTCTGAGGAGACTTGATATATCAGAACTGGCTGGCAATAATTCCCTGAAAGGGAATGGGGTAAGCAGTAGACCTGTTATACAGTAGACCTGTTATAAAGGGTTACTGGAGTCCCTTGTTTTTATTTTTCTAAGTTGACATTATAATGGGTTATGTGACACTCGGAGAGGTAAAAAAAAAAACGGCTGATGGAGTTTTTTTATTTGCATCAGATAACTAGTATGACTTGCTGAGAGGTGTTTGGGGTGTTATTGTTCCACTTAGCTTTGTTTGCAAAACCGCTTCGCGGTTGTTTTAGGCCTACTCCGGCATCGGCCAAATGCGCACTTCCTTCTGACTGAGAAGCAGCAAGCAGTAACTCCGGTTGCTCCTGGACAGTGATTCTCTGGTCTAGAGTGTTGGCAAGTCATTTCGAAGTACCCTGGGGGCAGGTAGGCACCACAGCTGAGGTGCAGGGGCATTTTTATGAAGACTGACATTTTTCTGATCTAAGTTAACTTTAGAGCTTTTTTTTCTCCCCTTACTCCTGGGGTGCAGTAATTTTTGGAGCAAACAATAAGTTTATGCTAATTTGTAAGGCAAATTAACGTTCTTTAAGCAGTTTTGGAAAAATTGTTCACTTTTTATTTCTTAAAGGCGCAGTACACGTTTTTCAAAAATTTATTTAAAGCAATAAATAAAGTGTTTAAACGACTTCTGTGCTTATTGCTAGTCTGTTCAACATGTCTGATATTGAGGAATCTCATTGTTCTATGTGTTTAGAAGCTATTGTGGAACCCCCTCTTACATTGTGTACCTCTTGTACTGAAAGGGCCTTACATTGTAAAGACCATATTTTAGGTCAAGAAAGTGTGCCTAAGGGTGATTCTCAGTCTGAAGAGAATCAGGATATGCCATCCAATTCTCCCCAAGTGTCACAACCTTTAACGCCCACACAAGTGACGCCAAGTACCTCTAGTGCGTCTAATTCCTTTACTCTGCAGGAGATGGCTGCAGTTATGTCAACTACCCTTACAGAGGTATTATCTAAATTACCAGAGTTACAGGGTAAACGCAGTAGATCAGGTATTAATGTGAATACTGAATCCTCTGATGCTTTATTAGCTATTTCCGATGTACCCTCACAGTGTTCTGAGTTGGGGGTCAGGGAATTGCTGTCTGAGGGAGAACTTTCAGACTCAGGGAATGTGTTACCTTAGACAGATTTGGATGTTATGTCCTTTAAATTTAAGCTGGAACACCTCCGCCTGTTACTTTGGGAGGTTTTAGCGACTCTGGATGATTGTGACCCTATTGTGATACCACCAGAGAAATTGTGTAAGATGGACAAATATCTAGAGGTGCCTACTTACACTGATGTTTTTCCGGGTTCCTAAGAGAATTTCGGAAATTATAAAAAAAGGAATGGGATAGACCAGGTATACCGTTTTCTCCCCCTCCTAATTTTAAGAAAATGTTCCCCATATCAGACACCATTCTGGACTCGTGGCAAACGGTCCCTAAGGTAGAGGGAGCTATATCTACTCTGGCTAAGCGTACAACTATACCCATCGAGGACAGTTGTGCTTTCAAAGACCTATGGATAAAAAGTTAGAAGGTCTTCTAAAGAAATTATTTATTAATCAGGGTTTTCTTTTACAACCTACGGCCTGCATTGTTCCAGTAACTACTGCAGCAGCTTTTTGGTTTGAGGCTCTGGAAGAGTCTCTTAAGGTTGAGACTCCGTTAGATGACATTTTGGATAGAATTAAGGCTCTTAAGCTAGCTAATTCTTTCATTACTGATGCTGCTTTTCAAATTGCTAAATTAGCGGCGAAAAATGCAGGATTTGCTATTCTAGCGCATAGAGCGTTATGGCTCAAATCTTGGTCTGCTGATGTGTCATCAAAAACTAAGATTTTAGCTATTCCTTTTAAAGGTAAGACCCTTTTCGGGCCTGAATTGAAGGAAATCATTTCTGACATTACTGGAGGCAAAGGCCATGCCCTGCCTCAGGATAAATCTGTTAAGATGAGGGGTAAACAAAATAATTTTCGCTCCTTTTGGAATTATAAAGGAGGACACTCTGCTTCCTCTTCCTCCACAAAGCAGGAAGGGAATTTTGTCCAATCTAAGTCAGTCTGGAGACCCAACCAGACTTGGAATAAAGGTAAACAATCCAAGAAGCCTGCTGCTGCTACAAAGACAGCATGAAGGGGCGGCCCCTGATCCGGGACCGGATCTAGTGGGGGGCAGACTTTCTTTCTTTGCTCAGGCTTGGGCAAGAGATGTTCAGGACCCCTGGGTGCTGGAAATCTTGACCCACGGTATCAACTGGAATTCAAGGACTTTCTCCCAAGAGGGAGATTTCATCTTTCAAGATTATCTGTAGACCAGATAAAAAGAGAGGCGTTCTTACGCTGTGTAAAAAACCTCTATACCATGGGAGCAGAACAGGGACAGGGGTTTTACTCAAATCTTTTCGTGGTTCCCAAAAAAGAGGGAACCTTCACACCCATTTTAGATCTCAAAGTGTCTAAACAAATTTCTCAGAATCCCATCGTTCAAAATGGAGACTATACGAACAATCTTACCAATGATCCAGGAGGCTCAATATATGACTACCATGGATTTGAAGGATGCTTACCTTCATATTCCTATCCACAAGGATCATCATTAGTTTCTAAGGTTTGCCTTCCTGGACAAACATTATCAGTTCGTGGCTCTTCCCTTCGGGTTGGCCACATCCCCCAGAATCTTCACAAAGGTTCTAGGGTCTCTTCTAGCGGTTCTCAGACCGTGGGGCATAGCAGTGGCGCCTTACCTGGACGATATTCTGATCCAGGTGTCAACGTATCAACTGACAAAATCTCACACGGACACAGTGTTGTCTTTCCTGAGAACTCACGGTTGGAAGGTGAACATAGAGAAAAGTTCACTAGTTCCACAGACAAGGGTTCCTTTCTTGGGAACTCTGATAGACTTGGTAGAAATGAAAATATTTCTGACGGAGGTCATAAAATCAAACATTCTAAATACTTGCCGAGCACTTCAGTCCATTCCTCGACCATCAGTGGCTCAGTGTATGGAGGTAATTGGATTAATGGTAGTGGCAATGGACATCGTTCCGTTTGCTCACTTTCATCTCAGGCCACTGAGGCTGTGCATGCTCGGACAGTGGAATGGCGACTATGCAAATTTATCTCCTCAGATAAATCTGGATCAATAGACCAGAGACTCTCTTCTTTGGTGGTTGTCGCCGGATCATCTGTCCCAGGGGACTTGTTTCCGCAGACCCTCGTGGGTGATAGTGACAACGGACGCCAGCCTTCTGGGCTGGGGTGCAGTCTGGAATTCCCTGAAGGCTCAGGGTGTTTGGACTCAGGTGGAGTCTCTACTTCCAATCAATATTCTGGAACTGAGAACAATATTCAATGCGCTTCAGGCGTGGCCTCAGTTGGCTTCGGCCAAATTCATCAGATTCCAGTCGGACAACATCACTACTGTGGCATATATCAATCATCAGGGGGGAACAAGGAGTTCCTTAGCGATGATAGAAGTATCCAAGATAATCCGATGGGCAGAGGCCCGCTGTTGCTATCTGTCAGCAATCTACATCCCAGGAGTAGAAAACTGTGAAGTGGATTTTCTAAGTCGACAGACATTTCATCCGAGGGAGTGGGAACTCCACCCGGAGGTGTTTGCCTCACTGATCCTCCGATGGGGCAGACCGGAATTGGTTCTGATGGCATCTCGACAGAATCCCAAGCTTCCAAGATACGGATCCAGGTCGAGGGATCCTCAGGCCGAATTGATAGATGCCTTGGCAGTACCTTGGTCGTTCAGCCTAGCTTATGTGTTTCCGCCGTTTCCTCTCCTTCCACACTTGATTGCTCGAATCAAACAGGAGAGAGCTTCAGTAATCTTGATAGCGCCTGCGTGGCCACGCAGGACTTGGTATGCGGATCTAGTGGACATGTCCTCTCTGCCACCGTGGAAACTTCCTTTGAGACAAGACCTTCTCATTCAAGGACCTTTCCAACATCCAAATCTAATTTCTCTGCAGCTGACTGCGTGGAGATTGAACGCTTGATTTTATCTAAGCGAGGATTCTCTGATTCGGTCATCAATACTTTGATACAGGCTAGAAAGCCTGTCACTAGGAAAATCTATCATAAGATATGGCGTAAATATCTTTATTGGTGTGAATCCAAGGGCTACTCATGGAGTAAAGTTAGGATTCCTAGGATCCAAGAAGGATTGGAGAAAGGGTTATCAGCAAGTTCCGTAAAGGGACAAATTTCTGCTTTGTCAATTTTGTTTCACAAACGTTTGGCAGATGTGCCAGATGTTCAGTCTTTTTGTCAGGCTCTGTCTAGAATTAAACCTGTATTTAGACCTATTACTCCTCCCTGGAGTTTGAATTTAGTTCTTCGTGTTCTTCAAAGGGTTCCATTTGAACCTATGCATTCCATAGATATTAAATTGTTATCTTGGAAAGTTCTGATTTTGGTTGCTATTTCTTCTTCTCGAAGAGTTTCTGAGCTTTCAGCGTTACAGTGTGATTCGCCTTATCTCATTTTTCATTCTGATAAGGTGGTTTTACGTAACAAACCTGGATTTCTTCCTAAGGTTGTTTCAAATAAAAATATTAATCAGGAAATTGTTGTTCCTTCCTTGTGTCCTAATCCTTTTTCTAAGAAGGACCGTATGTTGCATAATCTGGACGTGGTCCGTGCCTTAAAGTTTTACTTACAGGCAACTAAGGATTTCCGTCAATCATCTTCATTATTCATTGTTTATTCTGGAAAGCGTAGGGGTCAGAAAGCTACGGCTACCTCTTTCTTTTTGGCTGAGAAGTATCATCCGCCTGGCATATGAGACTGCTGGACAGCAGCCTCCTGAAAGGATTACGGCTCATTCTACTAGGGCTGTGGCTTCCACATGGGCCTTTAAAAATGATGCATCTGTTGAACAAATTTGTAAGGCTGTGACTTGGTCGTCCCTTCATACTTTTTCCAAATTTTACAAATTTGATACCTTTGCTTCTTCTGATGCTGTTTTTGGGAGAAAAGTTCTTCAAGCAGTGGTGCCTTCCGTTTAGGTTCCTGTCTTGTCCCTCCCTTTCATCCGTGTCCTGTTGCTTTGGTATTGTATCCCACAAGTAAGGATGAAATCCGTGGACCCGTCGTATCTTGTAGAAGAAAAGGAAATTTATGCTTACCTGATAAATTGATTTCTTCTACGATACGACGAGTCCACGGTCCTCCCTGTCAATTTAAGACAGATTATATTTTTTATTATTTACAACTTCAGTCACCTCTGCACCTTTTAGCTTTTCCTTTCTCTTCCTATAACCTTCGGTCGAATGACTGGAGGTGGAGGGGAAGGGAGGAGCTATATATACAGCTATGCTGTGGTGCTCTTTGCCACTTCCTGTTAGCAGGAGGATAATATCCCACAAGTAAGGATGAAATCCGTGGACTCGTCATATCGTAGAAGAAATCAATTTATCAGGTAAGCATAAATTTCCTTTTTAAATGCATTATCTAATGTATATATAAAATATATTTGTCATAACATTCATGGGATAAATGAAGGGTTAAACACACAACTGTCATTTCTGGCTCCCAATGACAAAAAAAAAAAACTGTGTTGCTGTTCACAAATTTACAAACAGCTAAATATTGTTGCTACCTCCAACGTTTCCTTTGGCCCATAACATGATAGAGTAAAACATAACTTCACATGGGTGCAATATAAAAAACATTTCCTCGTTATACCCTGTTGTTTAATAAAGGAATTACAATTTTATGCATTTTCTTTATATTTTTGGATCTTGAGACATATTCAGGGCGTATTTTGGCCCAGGAGGAGGGGCCGCAAATTTTCCTTCTCTTAGGTTATTTAAAGGACCACTAAACACAAATGGTAAACTACATAATTTTGAACCTTCATATCTGAGAATAATTTTGAAATGAAAACTGCAGCTTTATTTTGTCAAATGATTTTATTGTTTTATGTTAATTTCACTAATTTCCCTGACCCCCAGAACACCTGCTAACCAATCACAAACTAATATTCAGATATAGCACAAACTCTGTTCGCACATGTGCAGTTGAGAGAGACAGGGGAAGCCTGCTCTTATATCTTCCATAAAGGCTGTCACACACTGCAAGCGGAGCAGCGTGCAGCGTGTAGATGCGGCTGTGCGCGCTCAGTGTGTCCTGCCTTTTCATCTATGAGCACTCTGCTGCATCAGGTCCCGTAGCTGAGCGCTCAGAGATGAAATATTTGAACTTCAGAAGCGATGCGACGCAGTGCGAAGCAGCTTCTTCGCCTCGTGCTGCATCGCTTTCATTGTGTCACAGCCTTTAAGGTGGCTTAGCACTGATTCAGCTTAGTTACTATTGTAAAGAATGCTTCTCCTATCATAATTGTTAATGTTTGTTAAAGGGACAGTCTACACTAAAATTGTTATCGTTTAAAAAGATAGATAACGCCTTTACTACCCATTCCCCAGCATTGCACAACCAACATTGTTAGATTAATATACTTTATAACATTTAAACCTCTACATTTCTGCCTGTTTCAAAGGCTCTATAGACAGCCTCTTAATCACATGCTTTTCTATTTGCTTTTTGCAACAGAAGAGTGCTAGTTCATGTGGGCCATGTAGATAACATTGTGCTCACACCTGTGGAGTTATTTAAGAGTTAGCACAACATAGCACTAAATGCAAGTCAACAGATAATAAATAAATAAATAGTCATGTGATCAGGGGGCAGGCAGAAGATGCTTAGAGATAAAAAAAAGTATATTGATATAACTGTGTTGGTTATGCAAAACTGGGGAATGGGTAATAAAGGGATTATCTATATTTTAAAACAATAAAAAATATTTTGTAGACTGTCCCTTTAAACAAAAGCTTACATAAATTGCCTAAACGTATAAACCCAAACCTCCCTGGGAGATAGTGAAACGAGCACAAGTTTTAGATACATTTTACAGCAAAAGGCAGCATAATAAATGTATATTGCAATAATGTTTCACTTGCAAGAATCAAACATTTTATACATGGTTGAAATGTCGAGTTTAATTTTTTAATTGCATTTGAAACAAATAATCCCTCGCTGTCTAGGAGTGCATGACAACTCCAATTTTATATAAATTATGAGTCAAATATGAGCTAAAGTTGTAGGTGGTGGAGGGCTTGTAGTGCAGCGGATTTAGCAATGCCTAGGGCAGCACCAAAACTAAAGACACCACTAGACATAATTGAACTTTTTTTAAAAACCGTTTTTAAACTGTTTTATGACATGTAATTAAACTAAATCAGGGGTGTCTAATCTTTACATATGAAAGAGACTTTATATTTTATTTTCAGTTTATTTTATATTTACATAGTATCATTGTATCATTGAAAATGTGTTTAATCTAAACAAAAACAGAAATATAAACAGACTTCAAAGAAATTGTGATACCACATATGCACAGGTGCTACAGACTAATGTATACATAGTGACCAAGGAAATAAACATGTAGATTGCATAATCACAGGGGATAAGAAAGAGATAAGACAAGCAAGCTCTTTTTCTGTTTAGCTCTCTGTTGTATTTACATAGGTAAGTAACTAACTGTTTACAAACAGTGGTTTGGAGACCAATGCTTCATTATGGGCTTTTGCGCCTCATATGAATCTGTATTGGATTTTTACACATATTAAAAAAAAAAAAAAAAGAGGTTAAATAAGTGGCCCTATATATACACGTGTGAATAGCAGCGAATTTTCTATCATTCCTTAAAAAAAATAACACAATTATACAAACAGTGTTTTTAAGCAATGCTTAAAAAAGGCAGAGTAATTGGGATGTTACTATTTTTTGGGGGAAGTTTCTTTCACAGGTTTTTATTTTAAGTTGTGTATTGTTTTTGCAAATTAACAAACTTCATGTATGAAATAGAAAAATGATACAGTAGTCAGAGATATGAAACCCCAGTTTTTTCTTTCTTGATTCAGATAGTGCATAAACATTTTAAATAATTGTCTAATTTACTTCTGTTTTCAAATTTTCTTTGTTCTCTTGATATCTTTTGTGGAAAAGCATGGACGGATGCTTGATTGCCGACCCATTTCTGAAGTACTAAATGGCTGCATTTTTGCAAGAATTTTTTTCATTTGCAAGAGCACTATTTCCTGCCATGTAATTCTCCAGATTCCTACCTAGGTATCTCTTCAACAAAGAATATCATGGGAACAAAGCAAATTTGATAACAGAACTAAATAGGAAACTTTATTAAAATTGTATGCTCTGTCTGAATCACACAATACATTTTTTGGGGGTTTCATATCCCTCTAATTTACAACAAAAAAAACAAAAAACTAAATACTATTTGACAATTGATACCTTTTTGGTACAAGAAAATGTGTCATACAAATCCTCTTCATTCACACATTCTGACTTTATTATCAATATTCAATAACTTTCTGCCAATCTGTGAAGTCTATTTTTCATTTAAAGGGACAGTCCAGTCAAAATTAATCTTTTATGATTCAGATAGGGCATGTCTTTTTAAACAACTTTCCACTTTGCTTTGTTCTTTGGGTATTTTTAGTTGAAAGCTAAACCTAGGTAGGCTCATATGCTAATTTCTAAGAACTTAAAGGCCGCCTCTTATCTGAATGCAGTTGACAGTTTTTCTCAACTAGAGGACGTAAGTTCATGTGTGCCATATAGATAACATTGTGCTCACGCCTGTGAAGTTACTTATGAGATGGTACTGATTGGCTAAAATGCAATCTGTCAAAATAACTGAAATATGGGGCAGTCTGCAGAGGATTAGATACAAGGTAATCACAGAGGTAAAAAGTTTGTTATGTGTTGGTTATGCAAAACTGGGAAAAGGGGTAATAAAGGGATTATCTATATTTCTAAACAATAAAAATTCTGGACAAGACTGTCCCTTTAAGGCACAGTGTGAGTAAAGGCATATAACTGTCAGATGCATCAAATTTATTAACTAAATGTTTGCAATGAAGATTTTACATGTAAAAATAAGGGCCAAACATGTTCTAAGAGCAGATATATAAGAGAGTCTGAGAGACTGTAAAAACGCTTGGGCAAATAAGGGAAGTCCCTAGAAAAAGCTAAAATCTTTAATTGGTCCAAAAAAAAAAAAAAAATATGCATATACAATAATTTTTTTCTGCCCTGCTGTATGACTCTATTTTCTTAATTACCTACACATGCAATTAAAATGTAGGAGATTTAAGATACTATACGCAGAAAGCAGCATAATGTGATTTATATTGGCTGCAGGGTTTACTTTTTAAAGTGCGCCCCCTGCTCACTGCTAAGTGTCCCTTTCCAGCAAACTCCATTACATTCAATAGGAGACATCTCGCCACTTCCAGGCACTACCCCCTTTTTATGATAATACCATCAGGACAGTGAGGGTCAGCGTTAAAAAAAACACGTCTGATCTAGCAAAGTTTAGATCATTGGGTGCTTTTTACACTGTGAGCTCTGTATCTCACTTAGGGGTGTAGCCTACATTTCTGTATGCAACATCCAGATATATACATACAGGAAAGTGCTTCAGAAAATAAAAATGTCAAATTGTACGCTGTTAAAATTGGATTCATATTACACCCTAAAAAATGAACACATCCAAAAAGGTATTAACGTCCCTCTGGAAAATGCAAATGAACCATATAAATTGTCCTTAAATTACTCAGATATGTTGCTATCAGTGCCAGGTACTCCCTGTCACATTTGCTTTTCCGTGAAAGAATCTGCTTTCTAGTGAGCTTCATTGCTTTCTGTGGAGGGGAGTTTGCAACTTGCCTGGAATTACTGGTTCAGCCCCTTTTCTTGGATGACTCTGAGAGAACTGCACATGCAAGGGTCAGCATGATATTTCTTGCAATGCTGATCAATGTTATCTCATTGGTCCATAAGTATTTGACTTTCATATACAGTGAAATGATAAGGTTTGCTCTCCCTTCAAGCCCAGTCCATTTTAGCAGGTTGTGGGTAAAAGCGCAAAACAAGCTATTTCGTATACAAAGATAAACATAAATGAGTAACTTTCCATATATTTTATATTCTGTAGTTGGAATGACAAGTTATTGGAAATGCATTTAGGGGAACCACTTTTAAAGTACACTATCCCATTAACCAATCCCAATGCAGCATGTAGGATTGTGAGGTTTCTGAAATCTATAGAATGCCCTACAGTGTATTTGGGGGACTGAGGAAACTTTTTTTTAATTTTATTTAAAGGGATAGTCTAGAGCTTAGTCATCTTAAAGTCTTACTTTAGATTGAGCTGCAAATACCCTCCTGCACCCCTTTCTATATCATGCAGCAGTAACAGTAAAAAAGTTATTTTAAAATGAATATTGTTTCAGGTCACTTTGAAATGGCTGCCAAGCTCTTCCCACTGATGACATCACGATCTGGGCTGCACCTATGCACTCTGCTGAATAGCATTGACAGTCTGTTGAATCTCACTAGTTAAGACTGCAGCCCAGATTATGATGTCATCAGTGGAAAGAGCTTGGCAGCCATTTCAAAGTGACGAGAAACAATTTTCATTTTAAAATAACCTTTTTACTGTTACTGCTGCATGATATAGAAAGGGTGCAGGGGGCTATTTGCAGCTTAATCTAAAGTAAGACTTTAAGGTGACTTAGGTGTAGACTGTTCCTTTAACCCCTTAACGACCAACGACGTACAGGGTACGTCCTACAAAAAAAGGTCCTTAACGAACAAAGACGTACCCTGTACGTCGTTGGTATTTTCAAGCGGTGGAAGTGATCCTGATTGATTCCAGCCGCTTTCATGTTATTGCAATGATGCCTCAATATTGAGGCATCCTGCAATAAAAAAATTTAGCCATCCGATGCAGAGAGAGCCACTCTGTGGCCCTCTCTGCATCGGACATTGATGGCCACGATCGTTGGTGGGTGGGAGCCGTTGCAGGGAGGCGGGTGGGCGGCCATCAATGGGGGAAAGTCATCGCATGGGGGCGGGATCATGTGCAGGGGCACGTGCGCATGGGGGGACTCACTGAGGCGCGAGTGTGCATGAGGGGCAAGCGTGAGCTTAGGGGCGGGAGCGGGTGGGAACTCTACACTATGGGACAAGTCTATTTAGCTGAGGGTAAGGTAGGAGAGGGGAGTTATCCAAGTGATCTGGGAAGGGGTGGGGGGTTGGCTATTGAGTGAGGGCAGCTACACTACAGAAAAAGATTAAAAAAAACAACAAACGTTATTTATGGCAAACTGGGTACTGGCAGACAGCTGCCAGTACCCAAGATGGTGCACAATAAGGTAGAGGGGGAGGGTTAGAGAGTTGTTTGGGGGGGATCAGGGAGGTTGGGGGCTAAGCGGGGATCCTACACAGCAGAATATGTTGGGGTTTTGAAAAAAATAAATAAAATAAAGATACCTTTTATTTTAGTACTGGCAGACTTTCTGCCAGTGCTTAAGATGGCGGGGACAATTGTGGGGTGGGTGAGGGAAGAGAGCTGTTTGGGAGGGATCAGGGGTGGGGATGTTTCAGGTTGGAGGCTGATCTCTACACTAAAGCTAAAATTAACCCTGCAAGCTCCCTACAAGCTACCTAATTAACCCCTTCACTGCTGGGCATAATACAAGTGTGGTGCGCAGCGGCATTTTGCAGCCTTCTAATTGCCAAAAAGCAACGCCAAAGTCATATAAGTCTGCTATTTCTGAACAAAGGGGATCCCAGAGAAGCATTTACAACCATTTGTGCCATAATTGCTCAAGCTGTTTGTAAATAATTTCAGTGAGAAACCTAAAGTTCGTGAAAAAAATTAGTGAAAAAGTGAACGATTTTTTTTATTTCATCGCATTTGGCAGTGAAATGGTGGCATGAAATATACCAAAATGGGCCTAGATCAATACTTTGGTTGTCTTCTAAAAAAATATATACATGTCAAGGGATATTCAGGAATTCCAGACAGATATCAGTGTTCCAATGTAACTATTGCTAATTTTTAAAAAAGTGGTTTGGAAATAGCAAAGTGCTACTTGTATTTATGGCCCTATAACTTGCAAAAAAAACAAAGAACATGTAAACATTGGGTATTTCTAAACTCAGGACAAAATTTTGAAACTATTTAGCATGGGTGTTTTTGGTGGTTGTAGATGTGTAACAGATTTTGGGGGTCAAAGTTAGAAAAGAAGTGGGTTTTTTTTTTACCATTTTTTCATCATATTTTATAAAACAATTTATAGTAAATTATAAGATATGATGAAAATAATGGTATATTTCAAAAGTCAATTTAATGGCGAGAAAAACGGTATATAATATGTGTGGGTACAGTAAATGAGTAAGAGGAAAATTACAGCTGAACACAAACATAGCAGAAATGTAAAAATGGCCTTGGTCCTAAACGATCAGAAAATGGAAAAGTGCTGTGGTCCTTAAGGGGTTAAATTACAGACAAACCAGGCAAAATAAATAATGAAAGTGAAAGGAAAGTTTACACAGTGCACCTTTTGTGGGGAATACATTTTGGACTATCAGGACATAGATGCTGACTAGAAAACATTAGTAAATTAAATAATCAAACACTTATTTTAAGGGACAGTCAACACCAGATTTTTTGTTCTTTAAAAAGATAGATAATCCTTTTATTACACATTCCCAGTTTTGCATAACCAACAGAGTTATAATAATACACTTTTTACCCCTGTGATTATCTTGTATCTAAGCCTCTGCAGACTGCCCCCTAATTTCAGTTCTTTTGACAGACTTGCATTTTAGCCATTCAGTGCTGACTCCTAGCTAACTTCACCTGT
The DNA here is from genome assembly GCF_027579735.1 of Bombina bombina. Classification (NCBI taxonomy): domain Eukaryota; kingdom Metazoa; phylum Chordata; class Amphibia; order Anura; family Bombinatoridae; genus Bombina; species Bombina bombina. Next base: position 922,232,869 of record NC_069503.1, read on the forward strand.
GTGAGCTCAATGTTATCTATATGACACACATGAACTAATGCCCTCTAGTGGTGAAAAACCTGTCAAAATGCAATCAGATAAGAGGCAGCCTTCAAGGGCTTAGAAATTAACATACGAGCCCAGTGGCGTAGCGTGGGTTGTCAGTGCCCAGGGCAAGGCAAGTATTGCGCCCCCCCAACCCCATTTTAGATATGCTGCTTCTTACATTTGGGACAAACCAAGCAAAGACCCAAGCCTGGTAGATCACATAAAGCAAGGGACACTGTCTCCTCTCCCACAGAATGCTCCCTTAACCATCTTTACTGGATAACTAACAGTTATTGCTGATGATACCCATATCCCCAAAATATGTCCCTTGTCATAAGCAGCTGCTAATCAGTAGCGCCTTACAAACAAAGCCATGAAAATAATATATTGGCAATACAAGAGGCAGTGGGTGAAGCATTATGCAAGCATTATGTGTTATCCCCCTGTGATCAAACCCTGTCTGCAGCTCTCTAGAGCTGGGCAAATATATACAATATTACATTTTAAGATTTATTCTCATTTTACACATGGGTGGAAAGCCCCCCTTAACCCCCATCTGGTGGTGACATGTCCTGATCTGTAAAACTTCATGGTACAAATACTGCAGACCACAGGGTGCACCCACCCCCACATTGCAGCAACCCATGTTGTATATGTGGTGCAATAGGTTTTTGGTAAGTCGTTAAAAAGAGGAAAAGGGGACACACAGGTTGGCAGCTGTTACATAAGGTTGTCCCTGCTGGGCAGACTGTCTTTTGGGTGCCAATGACATATAAAAGTGGGGTATATATTCTACCTTAATAAATATAACAATTGTAAGTAATCAATATAAAAGGGACATGGGACAGACAAACCAGCATTACATACATATATGGGGGGAGGGTGTATGGTATTTAGGGGGGTGCTGTTAAACTTATTTACTAACACAAATTATAGTTATTTTTTTTACTTTAAATGCAGTAAGGGTGGGTTTAATGTAAATAAAAAAGGCAATGAGCACCCAAACCCTAAAAATCGGTAAAAGTCCACACCTCAGGAGTCCAGCAAGAAATAGATTCAAGATGGTGAATTCATAGGACTTCTTTGATAGGAGACAAACACAGTGAAATGCCTGGTGAGCAGCACAATCATGGTGCCAGATAGCACACAAATCCCTAAATCTACTTCTGCCCTAGGAAGATCATGGAGGGGAAAAATCAAATACAGGAAACAAGGCCTCATTTTTGTCAACTGTCACAAATATACTTTTTTTGTGCAAGGACAAGATGGCGTAAGTTGTAATCAGAACCTGGTCAAACATGAAAGTATGGTCTCTGATCACCCCACCATCCCACTAACTAGGTAACTGGGGTTAACAGAAAGGCAGAGCCCAGCCATGCTGCCACCAGTGCCACGGGTTTGAAAGAGATTTATTGCACTTTTTAAGGATTCCTCCCCCCCACCTCTGCTTAGAGATCCTTAAAAAGTGCCCCAGGCAATGCATGGCATTCTGGCTCTGGGTCTTTTGTTGGAAGGAAACTTAATTGTTGGGTAATAATAGAACCGTAATTAAGCTGCATTTTGCATGTTGCTAGTATCAGGCAAAAAAAGGGCTATAAGTAAGTCTGGTCCTGACACCTTACCTTAGTCGCGGCATCACCACATTCCTGACGGGTCGCAGAACAGAGCTGGGGGCCTGTCAGAATTTTTAGCCTCCCTTCTTCCCTTTGCTAAGTTGAGGCTGGAAGCGCCCCTCAGAATAATGCGCCCGGGGCAATCACCCCTGTTGCCCCCCCCCCCACGCTACGCCACTGTACGAGCCTATCTAGGTTTATCTTTCAACTAAGAATACCAAGAGTACAAAGCAAAATTGGTGATAAAAGTAAAATGTAAAGTTTAAAATCACATGCCCTATTTGAATCATGAAAGTTTATTTTGGACTTGGCTGTCCCTTTAAATGTATTTATGTGTCTTTTCCATATGATGCATCATTCATATTTTTTTCTTTCTTTCTTTTTTTTTTTTGTTTGTTTGTTTTTTAGCTTAGAAAACAGTTTCCCAACATTAATTTGAAGATTCCTGCCAAAAGGATCTTTGGGGATAACTTTGATCCAGGTAAAGTAAGAAATTCTATATCTTTACATACATTATTAAAGGGACAGTATACACTCATTTTCATATAACTGCATTTAATAGACACTACTATAAAGAATAAGATGCACAGATACTGATATAAAAATCCAGTATAAAACTGTTTTAAAACTTACTTAGAAGCTGTCAGTTTGGCTCTGTTGAAAAGGTAGCTGGAAAGCCCACTGCAAGTGGCAAATAAGACACTCCCCCCTCCCCCTTCTTTTGCATATGAAAAGACCCTTTACACAAACAGCAGCAAGCTGGAGAAGGTAGCTGACAGTATTCACATAAAACTTTGGGGCTTGGTTAGGAGTCTGAAAATCAGAGCAATGTTATTTAAAAATAAGCAAAACTATACATTTATTTAAAAAAAACACTTTATGGGCTATATAAATAGATCATCTACAAAACATTTATGCAAAGAAAAAATGAGTGTATAATGTCCCTTTAATGCTTTAAATAAAGTTTCATCAGAGATTGAAGTGAATGTCAATTTTGATGCTAAAGTGCCCGGTTTTTAAAAATTCGATTAAAAACAGGGGCACTTTAATTCATCAAAATTTACATTTCACTCCTGTTGTGAAAAAAAAACTTACCTTTTAATCTTGACAGCAGCTCCATCTTCCTCCGGTCGTTGCAAGCCATTTCTGACGTCAGAAATGATGGATAGGTCATCCTTCAATCACGGCTTCGCCCCCGGGGAATGCGTGTCTGATTCAACGCCGTGATTGGAGGAAGCAGGATTCCTCATTTTAGACCCAGGAAGAGGCTTTGGGACGAGTGGAGGAAGCTGGAGCGGCTGTCAAGTATAAAAGGTAAGTTTTTTTTCACAACAGGAGTGAAATGTAAATTTTGATTCATTTAAGTGTCCCTGTTTTTAATCGAATTTTTAAAAACCGGGCACTTTAGCAGCAAAATTGACATTCACTTTAAGGATGGGCGTGTCATCATTTTTAAAGGGCATTTTCAACTTCACTATGTGTTTAAAAATATAAAGGGCCTTTCTTTTATGATTTTATATATATATAATTTTTTTTTTTAATTGGCTTTAATCTTTATCCAAAGACTAAACTTTTTTCCAAAATAAAGGCAAAGTAGCTGTTTAAACTAAAATTGAAAATAATACTGTAGTATCAGTTGTATACTCCTACTAATGATTGCTCACTGGCGGATAGGCATACTGTTAGTATTAGACAATGAGTATTTGTACAAATAGTATTTGTACAATGATCATTAGCAGGAATTACACAACTAATACTTTTCTATCAGTTTTAATTTCAATTTAAACTGCTTTTTTAATTTTGTAAGGAAAACCAAAATTTATGCTTACCTGATAAATTTCTTTGTTTCCGGGCATGGAGAGTCCATGATTTTATTCCAATTACAAGTGGGATATTCATCTCCTGCAAGCAGGCGGAGGCAAAGAACACCCCAGCAGAGCTGTTAAATGTCACTTTCTCCTACATTGGTGTGTCCGGTCCACGGCTTCATCCTTACTTGTGGGATATTCTCTTCCCCTACAGGAAGTGGCAAAGAGAACACACAGCAGAGCTGCCCATATAGCTCCCCTTAGGCTCCGCCCCCCCAGTCATTCTCTTTGCCGCTCTAACTAGTAGCACCTCCACGGAGGTGGTGAAAGAGTATGTGGTGTTTAGTTGTAGTTTTTATTTCTTCTATCAAGAGTTTGTTATTTTAAAATAGTGCTGGCTTGTACTATTTACTCTGCAGCAGAAAGTGATGAAGATTTCTGCTAAGAGGAATATGATTTTAGCACCAGTAACTAAAATCCATTGCTGTTCCCACGCAGGACTGTTGAAACCAGAGAACATCATTTGGGGGGAACAGTTTGCAGGCTTATCTGCTTCAGGTATGATCAGTCATTTTTTCTAACAAGACCATGTAATGCTAGAAGACTGTCAGAAAATCCCTCTGGGATAGGTAAGCCATTTTCCTTACAGTATAAATAGATGGCTTATATTAACCTCTTAAGGACATATGACGGAATTTTTCAGTCATAAAACAATTGAGCAAACTGAAAGCTGTGTCCTTAAAGGGTTAAGGGCTCTATGCTGGTTGACACTAATTGTGGGCTTTATTGATTGCTTTTAAGCATATTTTTGGCAATAAATAAGGTGGGTTTTTTTCAAACTTAAAACACTTTTGGGGTTTAATTTGCGCCTGGCACTTGGTTAGTCACCTATTCTAGTCAGAAAGGCCCCTCCACTCTGAAATGAAGAGGAAGGAAGCCTCATTTTCAAGCCTCAATTGTGCAGCATTTTTTGACTAGGCAGTTCAGGCAGTTTCATGTGGGGAGTCCAGAGGCTCAGAAAAGGACTCCAGACAGGTTTATTTGCTACCAAATTTATCCCTTAGGAAGTAAAGGTTACAGTGCAAGCTGTAGCAGGGGACTGTACTGTGTTAACCTGTTAATAACTGTTATTAGCTCCGTTTTGGGCACTGAGGGGTTAATTGGTCTGAAAATTTGTGTGCAATCTTTTCAATGCATTAAGACACTGTGGTGAAAATTTCATTAAAATCGGATGTGTATTTAATGTTTTTTTGATGTTTCAATAATAAAGAGTGCATTTTTATTATTTAAAGAGACAGTAACGTTTTTGTAAAAAATAGTTTTTATTGCATTGAAGTTCTGTCAAAGTTGTTTCTAATAAGAATATTAACCAGGAAATTATTGTTCCTTCTCTGTGTACTAATCCAGCTTCTAAGAAGGAACGACTGTTACACAATCTTGATGTGGTTCGTGCTTTAAAGTTCTATTTACAAGCAACTAAAGATTTCAGACAAACATCATCCTTGTTTGTTGTCTATTCTGGTAAGAGGAGAGGTCAAAAAGCGACTGCTACCTCTCTTTCCTTCTGGCTAAAGAGCATCATCAGATTGGCTTATGAGACTGCTGGACAGCAGCCTCCTGAACGAATTACAGCTCATTCCACCAGGGCTGTGGCTTCCACATGGGCTTTCAAGAATGAGGCTTCTGTTGAACAGATTTGTAAGGCAGTGACTTGGTCTTCACTGCATACATTCACTAAATTTTACAAATTCGATACTTTTGCTTCTTCGAAGGCTATTTTTTGGAGAAAGGTTTTACAAGCAGTGGTGCCTTCCGTTTAGGTTACCTGACTTGTTCCCTCCCTTCATCCGTGTCCTAAAGCTTTGGTATTGGTTCCCACAAGTAAGGATGAAGCCGTGGACCGGACACACCAATGTAGGAGAAAACAGAATTTATATTTACCTGATAAATTCCTTTCTCCTACGGTGTGTCCGGTCCACGGCCCACCCTGGCATTTAGTCAGGTTTAAATTTATTTTTCCAAACTACAGTCACCACTGCACCCTATGGTTCTCCTTTTTCTCCTAACCGTCGGTCGAATGACTGGGGGGGCGGAGCCTAAGGGGAGCTATATGGGCAGCTCTGCTGTGTGTTCTCTTTGCCACTTCCTGTAGGGGAAGAGAATATCCCACAAGTAAGGATGAAGCCGTGGACCGGACACACCGTAGGAGAAAGGAATTTATCAGGTAGATATAAATTCTGTTTTCCTTACCCATAATCCCCAGTCATTCAGAAAAAGATAACACAAAGGTATAGAGGTGCCTGAGGTTTATACCAAAAATTTTCCCTCTTAAATGAAAATAAGGGCAGGTCGTGGACTCTCCATGCCCGGAAAGAAAGAAATTTATCAGGGAAGCATACATTTTGTTTTCTTTCCTATGGCATGGAGAGTCCACAATTTCATTCCAATTACTAGTGGGAACCAATACCCAAGCTTGAGGACACAGAATGAAAGGGAGAGAGAACAAGACAGGCTGACCTAAACAGAAGGCACCACCGCTTGAAGAACTTTTTTACCAAAAGAAGCCTCAGCCAAGGCAAAAGTATCAAATTTTTAGAATTTGGAAAAAGTATGCAATGAGGACCAAGTGCAGATTTGCTCCACAGATGCTTCATTTATTAAAGCCCAGGAAGAAGAGACAGCCCTAGTGGAATGAGCTGTAATTCTCTCAGGAGGCTGTTGTCCACCTGTCTTATATGCTAATCAGATAACACTTCTCAACCAGAGAGAGCAGGAGAAGTGGCCTTCTGACCCTTACCCTTACCAGTGAAAACAATGAACAGGGCAGTAGACTGCTGAAAATCTTTAGTTGCTTGTAGATAAAATTTTAGAGCACGCACAACATCCAGGTTGTGTAACAGACGTTCCTTCTGAGAAGAAGGCTTCGGACAAAAGTAAAGAACAACAATTTCTTTATTGATGTTGCGATCCAATACCACTTTGGGAAGAAATCCCAATTTAGTACGACGGACCGCCTTATCCACATGAAAAATAAGGTAAGAGGAATCAAACTGCAGAGCCAAAAAGCCCAGAAACTCTGCGAGCAGACGAAATAGCAAGTAGAAACAAAACTTTCCACTATAACAGAGATCTGACCTGCAGAGATCTGACCCTTCAGAGTACTGACTGACAAACCTTTCTCCAGGCCATCCTGAAGAAAAGACAAAATGTGAGGAACCCTCACCCGACTCCAGGAAAAACCCTTGGATTCGCAACAATAAATGTATTTATGCCATACCTTTACGAGCCTGAAGCATGGTATCAATGACCTTCCCCGAAAAACCACGCCTAGACAAGACTAAGCATTCAATCTCCAAGCAGTCAGCTTCAGAGAATCTAGATTTGGGTGGAGGAAGGGACCCTGAAGTAGAAAGTTTTTCCTCAGAGGCACCCTACAAGGTGGAAGAGATGACATCTTCACCAGATCTGCAAACCAGATCCTGTGAGGCCAGGCAGGAGATATTAGAATCACAAACACCCTATCCTGTTTGATACGAGCAATGACTAAAGGAAGGAGAGCAAACGGAGGAAACAAGAATGCCAGACTGAAGATCCAAGGCACCCCCAAGCATTGATCAGAGCAGCTTGTGGATCTCTTGTTCTTGAGCTTGGCATTTTGGCGAGATGCCATCAAATCCAACTCTGGAACCCCCCACCTGAGGGTTATCATTGAGAATACCTCCGGGTAGAGAGTCCACTCCCCGGGATGAAACGTCTGCCTGCTCAGAAAATCTGCCTCCCAGATGTCCACCCCTGGAATGTGAATGGCAGAAAGGAGACAATTGTGAGATTCCGCCCATTGGAGAATGCGGGTCACCCCCTTCATTGCTAAAGAACTCCGAGTTCCTCCCTGGTGGTAGATGTAAGCCACCGAGGTGATGTCCGAATGGAATCTGATAAACCGGACCAAGGTTAGTTGAGGCTGTTAAGGCATTGAAAATCGCTTTTAACTCTAGAATGTTTTTGGAGAGAGAAGACTCCAAAGACCCTGAGCCTTTAAGGATCCCCAAACTGCTCCCAACCTGATAGGCTGGCAGCCATGGTCACAATCACCCAGGAGGGTCTCATGAAGCATGTACCCTGAGACATATGATCCTGAGAAATCTACCAAGACCGAGAGTCTCTTTTCAGAGTATTCAGAACAATCCTCTGTGAGAGATCTAAATGATCTCTGTTCCATTGCTTGAGCATGCATTGTTGTAGGAGTTTCAAATGGAACTGAGCAAAGGAAGGATGTCCATGGAAGCAACCATCACACCAAACTCCTCCATACACTGAGCCACTGATGGATGGACAGGGGACTGAAGAGTGAGACAGGAAGCAAGAAGCTTGGACTTTCTGACCTCCGTCAGACAAATCTTCATGGATAGAGAATCTATAATTGTTCCTAAGAAACACACCCTAGTGTCTGGAACAAGAGAACTCTTTTCCAGATTCACTTTCCACCCATGGGAATGTAGAAAAGACAACAACATCTCGGTATGAAATCTTGCTAGCTGAAAGATGGCGCTTTGATCCAATATGTTGTCCAGGTATGGCCACTGTTATTCTCTGAGATCTGACCAAAAGGGCCCCTAGAACCTTTGTAAAGAATCGAGGAGCTGTAGCAAGGCCAAAGAGAAGAGCAACAAATTGGAAATGTTTGTATAGAAAGGCAAACCGCAGAAACTGATGATGTTCCCTGTGAATGGTAACATGAAGATACACGTCCTTCAGGTCTATGGTAGTCCTGAACTGACTCTCCTGAACCAAGGGTAGAATGGAATGAATAGTCTCCATTTTGAAGGACGGAACTTTGAGAAATTTGTTTAGACACTTGAGGTCCAATATGGGTCAAAAAGTTCCCTCTTTTTTGGAACCACAAAATGGTTTGAATAGAATCCTTGACCCTGTTCCCTCACTGGAACTGGAACAATCCACTCCCAGGGAAGATAGGTCCTTTACGCAGTTTAAGAAGGCCTCTCTCTTCACCTGGTTTGCAGTTAACCTTGACAGGATGAATCTGCTCCTAGGGGGGACAAGACTTGAACCCTATCCTGTATCCCTGGGATACTACTTCCACAGCCCAAGGATCTGGGACATTGCGGATCCAAGCATGGAAGAAAAGCCTTCCATCAACCTGATCCCTTATTGGAGTGGGGCGGCCCCTTCATGCTGACTTAGTTTCAGAGGAAGGCTTCTTAGATAGTTTCCCTTTATTTCAAGATTGACCGGATCTCCATGAAGTCCTTGATTGTTCCTGCTTGGAAAAGGAAGACTTTTTTCCCTTGGAGTTACGAAAGGAATGAAAATTAGAATTCAGTCAACCCTTAGGTCAACCCTTATTGTCTTGAGGAAGGAAAGAGCCCTTTCCCCCAGAGATTTCCGAAATAATTTTGGCAAGACCATTAAATGGCAAAGACAAAAGTTTGGATTTGGATGTGACATCTGCAGACCAGGATTTTAGCCACAGAGCGCTGCAAGCTTAAACCGCAATACTAGAAATTTTGGCTTCCGGCCAAACCCTTGCATACTGGCATCACAGATAAAAGAGCTAGCCAGCTTTAGAGCCTTGATCCTATCCTTGATCTCCTCTATAGTAGTTTCCTCTCTAATTAGATCAGACAAGGAGTCGCAGCAATAAGATGTCACACTTGCCACCGCAGCAATACTTGCCACTGGTTGCCCTTGTAAGCCCTGATGAATGTATATCTTTCTTAAAAAGGCTTCCAGATTCTTATCCATAGTGTCCTTGAAAGAAGCACTATCCTCAAGAGAGATAGTAGTTCTCTTGGCTAGAGTGGATATAGCACCCTCTACTTTAGGTACAGTGCTCCACTATTCACGAACAGAATCAGCAACAGGAAACATCCTCTTAAAAACAGGGGACAGGGAAAAGGGAATCCCCGGCTTCTCCCATTCCTGAGCTATAAAGACGACATATGATCTGGAACAGGAAAGACCTCTACTGATGAAGGTTTGACATCAGACATCCTTTTAAGCTTATTAGACTTCTTTGGAGTCTCAGCGACAGTAGAATCAGAGTCTTCCAATGTAGCAAGAACCTCCTTTAAAAGCAACCGGAGGAGTTCCAGCTTAAACATAAAGTTAACCTCCTCTAAATCTGATGTGCTAGGAACCACAGTCTCAGAGTCAGAAATCTCACCTTCAGAAGCCTTTGAGGTATGATCTACATCATATAACTGAGAGAGACTGACTAACACAGCCTTAGCGGAGTCAGAACGCTGGCTTAGAGATATAGTCTTAGATTTCTTCTTCTCTTTCCAGCAACTGGGAAGGCTGATAAGGCTGCAGAAACCGCATATGTTATCTGCGCAGCAAAATCGTCTGGTAAATAAACACTGCCAGGAACCTCTTGAGAGGAGCCGTAGGGCACTGTGGAACTTCTAAAGCTTGAGATGCTTAAGGGGAAAGCTGAGGCATGTCATGGATGACATTATCCTGAGAGACAAAAAGGGTCAGAGGGGGAGTCCTTGTCTCTAGATGACCAAGTCCTATTTAAACATGTGTTTTATTTAAACATGTGTTAACAAAACTGCACAGTGAGGGACAACTTGCACCTCTAAACAGTATAAGCACTAATCAAAATGAACTCCCAAATTTAAATTAGTGTCCATAATTGGATATGTTCCCAAAGAAATATCACAGAATCAAAGTCACTTAGAAAATTAAAGATTTGAAAAAATAAATAAAATGTTGCACTGTACCTTTTAAGAAATAAACTAGTACTAAAAAGATTAGATAGGATTAACCATAATAATAATACCCTCTCCTAACCTACCGCTCCTAAGACATGTCGAGAAGTTCCACTAGTTGAAGGAATAATGTTGACTCTGTAGAAGTTGCAGATCCGTCCAAGAGCATAAAAGACTGCACTGCTATACGCTCCGCTCTCTACCCGGCTGACAGTGAAAAGCCATAGAAGCGGAAGCAAAGTACGGTCACCTGACCGCAAGTAGCTCAAATGAAAAATGAACTGCGCCACAGCTTAAATCACAGGAGGCTGTTAAAAAGGCTCGAGTAAGCGGTATAGTGTCGGAAAACTTGATAATCATGACTGATAATACATTTGCTGATGGATGTACATCTTACACCAAATCATGAATTGATTGCAAATATAACCCCTTGTTGACACATTGTCCCACAAGCCGGCCAAAAATATTTCCTACAGGAAAGTTAAATTAACTCCTTTTGTATTTCCTTAGCAGTGCAGTGCCCTAGCAGAGGTGCCCACAATATTACTCTCAACTATGGAGATATATATGACCCATACATGTCCATAGAGGATTAACCCCTAAGTGCTGACCCTCAATACCTAGAAGGCAAGAGCACTTACCTGTGGATCCAGCTGCAGGGTAGACGCAGCTTCTAGGTGTGACAGATTAACAACCTCTATCAGGGACCTGTAGAAAAAGAAAAAACAGAGTAACCAACTCTGGTTTTCAATAAAGGGGTAGCACAGATGTTAGAAATAAAGCAAGGAACACCTTGCCGCCTTCTAACTGCTAGAAGCCACCATTACTCTTACTAAAGAGATTGACATGGACACAGCATAGCCCCAATCCTTGCTTGCAGGGAAAAGTACCCATTAAAGGATTAAATATCTTCAGACACCATCTTCGCACATCCTCCCTTGATAGAGGCAAAGAGAATGACTGGGGATTATAGGTAAGGGAAGTGACACATAACAGCTCTGCTGGGGTGCTCTTTTCTTCCTCCTGCTGCCATGAGATGAATATTCCACTAGTAATTGGAATGAAATTGTGGACTCTGCATGCATAGGAAAGAAAAATAATTTGCTGTTTTATACAGAATATTTTTTTTTATATAAAGTGCTGAACTAACTAGGTGTAATTAGTAATTTATACCTTGCCTTTTACCCAACGCTAATTTTTTTTTTGGGGGGGGGTATCCAAATTAACTTACATGTCGTGCATCATTTTTGTTTCATTATCTCAAGAAATAATTACTGTAACTTAATTCTAAAAAGTTATTCCTGTCACGCAGCATTACCAAAAAGAAATACTCATTCAGCTGTCTTGCACCTCTTTGCTAATCCCTGTATTTCAGGAATGTCCAACATTTTTATATTAATTCCAGCTCACCTGAGAGCTTTCAAATTAGGAACACATTAACTAGATTTGTACCATATGTTTCAAAATTGTATTTTTCTGTGATAGAAAGGTGTTTGCAAGCCTGACAAACAGACAGTGTCTATAGCTTAAGTCAGGTGGTAAAGTCTGGTTAGCAGGATTTTAATATATTGGTTACATTGATAGAAAATAAACACCATTTAATGGAGGACAAACGGACCATTAAGACCATTAGATACAGTGGAACTGCATAATAAGAGCATAATAAAAGACAATCCAATAACACTCTAAATTCAAATTAGCAGTAGATTTTTTTTCTGACAAATTTTATTTTTTTCTGTCCATTTGCCGGCTACCTGTATCATGTGACATCAACCAATTACAGACTAGTATACGTATACTTCACTGTGAACTTATGCACATGCTCAGTAGTAGCTGGTGCCTTAGAAATTATGCATATAAAAAATTTGCAAATTTTGATAATGGAAGTAAATTGGAAGGTCTCTTAAAACTGCATGCTCTTTCTATTTTATTTTTAATTTAGTGTCTGTTTTAAAGGACAGTGTGCTGTGATCAGTTTTTCTACTTAAATGTGTTCCTTATGATCCATTTCACCTGCTGGAGTGTATTCAATTGTTTACAGATATATTCTTTACCTTGATTTTGTCATTTAAAAAAAACTGCTTTTGCCTTTTATATCCCCATCTATACTGAACATGGCAATTACTTAAATGCTGGTTATAGAAAAGCTATTTAAACAAAAAGCTCTTACTGGAGGGGTTAGACAGAGAGGTACTAAAAAAAGTATTGGCCTCACTGTTTATAGATAAGGATGATTTTGAGTGAATATAGAAAGAAACATTAATGAGGCGTGCTCTCCCTCCAAGCTCAGCCCATTTCATTTGGTTCTGGCTTCAATTAGCATATGGAGATATTTCATATACAAAAATATACCTAAAGGAGCAACTCTGGAATAACAAGTCATTGTAAACACATTAAGATGACATCTTTTTTACAGTACAGTTTCTTTTTAAGTTGTAAAACCTGTTTAGTCGCAAGAAGGGAATTCATGTTGGGGTTAAGCCTGTTGAGCAGGGTGTCACTCAGAGAAGGAAAAATGCTACCTATTGTGACGTAAGCAATGACTGGTTGCAAGAAAAGCTTAAAAAAACTTGTCTTTAGGAAATTGTTAGTAGAAGGAACACAGCAGTAGAAATGCACGATTAAAGGAACATTATACACTAGATTTTTCTTTGCATAAATGTTTTGTAGATGATCCATTTATATAGCACATACAGGTGTTTTTTTTTGTTTTTTTTTTTAATTTATAGTTTTGCTTATTTTTAAATAACATTGGACTAGGGCTGCCACCCAGCCGGTATTTTACTGACACGGCCGGTATTTTTAAGGTTCATGTCAATGTAGAAAATAAAAAAATTAATATTGAAAGAAAGCCCCTGTCAAAGTGAAACTTATTCTGAGTGTGATGAGGACTAGTTATAAACAAATGAGCATTTAAAATCAGTCCTATCAGCTTTAGTTTTTGAGTTCTGCTGTTTTAATTATTTATGCAAATTTATGTTAATTAGCATGGCCGGTATTTTCTTCCAAGAAAGGTGGCAACCCTACATTGGGCTGATTTTCAGACTCCTAACCAAGCTCCAAAGTTTTAGAAGTATACTGATATCTACCTACTCCAGCTTCCTCCTGTTTGTGTAAAGGGTCTTTTCATATGCAGAGGAAGGAGGGGGGGGGGTCTGCTTTCACTTGGTGTTCCAGTTAACCTAATCAAGAGTGCTTAACTGGGAGCTTCTAAGTAAGTTTTTAAAAGGTTTTATACTGGATTTTTAGATCAGCATATGTGCATATTCTTCTTTGTAGTAATGTCTATTACATTCAGTTATTTGAAAATTGGTGTATACTGTTCCTTTAAGGGAGTTGTTCTTAATTGAGAAATGGTAACTTAGAAGTAAAGAGGTAGTTGAGATTTTCTGGTGAATACTTGGCAGTATATAATGGAAATTAAATTGCACTTATGGAATATGAGTGGTTTAGAAATCTTGAAATTGAAGAAAAACTGAGAAAAGAAAAGTCACAAGAATATGGAGTAGAAATGAGAGAGATTAGAAATTTCCCTGTGCAGTGCGGCGCTTCAAGGCTGCAACCGGAGTCTGACAGGAAATGTGGGAGGCGCGTGCATTTTTTTATTTTTATGAATAAAGCTCTGTTTTTATATTCCATTCTTTGTGCTTGAACAAATGAGAGATATTGTTTGTACTATCTCGAGGATGACATTTTTATTTGGAAAAGCTGGTTGTATATTATATATATTATGTGTGTGTTTTATTATAGTTGTTAAGTGAAATATGTTTGTCGATAATTATCTAATTTGACAAACAGGATTGCATTTGTACTACAGACAATTATGTAACCTTTATATTTTTTAATTCTACAGAGTTCATACAACAGAGAAGAGCCGGACTGAACGAGTTTATTCAGAATTTACTGCAGCACACACAGCTATGCAACCAGTAAGTAGCTACAGAATTAGAACAATTATATGAGTTAATACAAAGGACCTGTTACAAAAAATATTGATAATCCTGTGTATTTAATGTGAAAATGGAATTGGCGCTACAATTAATTTTGTTGTGCCAGCAGGGCATCACTATTGTGTGTTAAAGGGGCACAAGTGCTGAAAATCTCAATAAAAAGCTCAACATAAATTGGTTGGGAAACAATGAAGTAAAAATATACATATTTTGAAGTTTGAGTTATCAGTCTGATGAACCTGGTTACTGAATCTAGAACTGTGGCCTTACACTCGTGCTTCATTTGGACAGACAAGGGTGTGTAATTATCTTTTAAAAACAGATGAGTGGAATTTGTATGGAAATCAATAGGCAGTAGCAGGTAATATACAGTATCTCTATTATACATGCCTTATGCATGGTCTTCGGGAAACAGTAATGTGAACACACTTTGTTTGAACTAATATGCATTAAAGACATTTTGATGGTTTGTTGTTAATGCATCAGGGCCCTTTACTTGCAGCAAACTCTATTCGAGCAATTATTATTATTATCGGTTATTTGTAGAGCGCCAACAGATTCCGCAATGCTATAAACATAGGTAGAATGAAAGGAAACATTTATAGGGATCAGACGGGTAGAGGGCCCTGCCAAGAGTTGCACTGTTGTAGTCAGCTCTAAAGAAGGTGATCTACAAACAGCAATGTCTTCTGTGTTCAGACTGCCAAGTGCAGGGGTCTACAACCTTTTCATATGAGGGGCCACATATATATTTTTTTCCATTTGCTGCACCTGACATTGTATAAATTGTACCAAACCCTACATATAGACAGATTCAGAAACATATATGTTGGATTAAAACTTTACACGGACACCTAAAACAACAGAATATGTACAATTATTGCATAGTAAAACAGCTTTGCAACATACTTTCATTATTTATTTCCCCACTTTTTTGTTAATTAATGTATTACAACTGAAAATTCACACTGCAAATGTGTCAAGGCTAACCCTGCTACGTAGATATATCTAATTGGCTTTGAATGGGGCATTATATAAGCAAATGGGAAGCAATGCAGTTTTTGGTAACAAAATGATCATGGCTAGCCTTGTCTACTCCATTTACTAGTCTGTATTGGTTTCTCTAAATAAGGTAATCAGTGGGCGGAGCTTGGCTATTGGAAAACAATTGCAGCATGTGTTACTCTCTAATTTAAAATGTTTACACTTTTTTGATATGTTATTCTATAGGACGACAACAGACATGTCTTGTGATTACAAGGTGTACTGTTTAGTTTCCCTAATGGCCATTTTTGTTGCAAACCGGAAATAAAAATGAGGAAATAGTGAGGGCCACACTTCTGATCTTATTTTGCAAATAGCACAAATAAATGTCATCACTTAGCATGCACTTCGCATGATCTGTAATTTCAAATAATCCTGGGTTTGATGACCACTCTGTTCATCCTAAAATTAGCGCAGAACATATGGTTAATCAAGGGGTTAAATCGGTACTGCATAACACACCTGGAACAATCTTGTAACCTCTAGATGCTCATAACACTCTGACAACAGTTTTGTATGGCTAAATCACACACATGGGCAATCAAGGGGTTAAACCAATGTTGCTTATCACACAAGAGTAAGACATGCAGTGAACTGACCCTTATCTTAGCAAGGATGTGTAGATAAGAGAGAACTGAGAATGGGAGCTGGATGTATGGGGGGGGGTGATTATATGTGGCTGTTCAGGAAGCGTAGGGTGCTCAAAAGTATCAATCCCTGTCCTACCGGAACAGTTGTGAGGAAGGGAAAAAGGCTGCTTTTGTGGCTTTGTGGTTCACATGCTTCTTTAGCCTCATTGCCACCTCAGAAGTAGCGAGATGAATCATCCGATACTCACTTGTTTAGGATGATTGACATGCCCTGCTCTTGAATGGTTGTGTGAGAGCAGGGGGTGGCATTGCAAAAGAGAGCTCTTGGGCAATGGTAATGTCAGCGCTACAGACTTATGCGGCGCTATACAAATAAATGATAATAATTTGCCACAAGACGCTGTGCTGGCAGGTTCTCTACTTGAGAATGTGTCTGCCTGCAACCGTGACAAATTTTTCTGCAAATGTGAGTTTTTTTCTAACTCTGTCTTTAAAGATATGTATAAGTTTGATACCAGGAGTTTGTGCCTAGTCGATATCTAAGGGACACAGTGAATGATACACATTATATCATTATTAAAAGGTTGATTATATAACTGATTAATAGTATCTTTCCCACTTTTTGAGCCATGACAAAATGTTTTAAATGGCATTATTATTATTATTTTAATTAAATCAATTGCATTAGATCTTGGTATTGGCACCTGTTACAGAATAAATTATGCTTATTAACATGACCTTCATTTCTGTTTTAGTTACACTAATTGAAATTTATATTTCTTTCATGTAATTAACAAGAGTCCATGAGCTAGTGACGTATGGGATATACATTCCTACCAGGAGGGGCAAAGTTTCCCAAACCTTAAAATGCCTATAAATACACCCCTCACCACACCCACAAATCAGTTTTACAAACTTTGCCTCCAAGGGAGGTGGTGAAGTAAGTTTGTGCTAGATTCTACGTTGATATGCGCTCCGCAGCAAGTTGGAGCCCGGTTTTCCTCTCAGCGTGCAGTGAATGTCAGAGGGATGTGAGGAGAGTATTGCCTATTGAATGCAGTGATCTCCTTCTACGGGGTCTATTTCATAAGGTTCTCTGTTATCGGTCGTAGAGATTCATCTCTTACCTCCCTTTTCAGATCGACGATATACTCTTATATTTACCATTTCCTCTACTGATTCTCGTTTCAGTACTGGTTTGGCTTTCTACAAACATGTAGATGAGTGTCCTGGGGTAAGTAAGTCTTATTTTCTGTGACACTCTAAGCTATGGTTGGGCACTTTATTTATAAAGTTCTAAATATATGTATTCAAACATTTATTTGCCTTGTCTCAGAATGTTCAACTTTCCTTATTTCCAGACAGTCAGTTTCATATTTGGGATTATGCTTTAAATTATCATATTTTGTCTTACCTCAATTTGACTTTTTTCCCTGTGGGCTGTTAGGCTCGCGGGGGCTGAAAATGCTTCATTTTATTGCGTCATTTTTGGCGCGGATTTTTTTGGCGCAAAAATTCATTTCCGTTTCCGGCGTCATACGTGTCGCCGGAAGTTGCGTCATTTTTTGACGTTATTTTGCGCCAAAAATGTCGGCGTTCCGGATGTGGCGTCATTTTTGGCGCCAAAAGCATTTAGGCGCCAAATAATGTGGGCGTCTTATTTGGCGCCAAAAAATATGGGCGTCGCTTTTGTCTCCACATTATTTCAGTCTCATTTTCATTTGCTTCTGGTTGCTAGAAGCTTGATGTTTGGCATTTTTTTCCCATTCCTGAAACTGTCTTATAAGGAATTTGATTTATTTTGCTTTATATGTTGTTTTTTCTCTTACATATTGCAAGATGTCTCACGTTGCATCTGAGCCAGAAGATACTACAGGAAAACCACTGCCTGCTGGATCTACCAAAGCTAAGTGTATCTGCTGTAAACTTTTGGTAGCTATTTCTCCAGCTGTTGTTTGTAATAATTGTCATGACAAACTTGTTAAAGCAGATAATATTTCCTTTAGTGATGTACCATTGCCTGTTGCAGTTCCCTCAACATCTAAGGTGCAGAATGTTCCTGATAACATAAGAGATTTTGTTTCTGAATCCATAAAGAAGGCTTTGTCTGTTATTTCTCCTTCTAGTAAACGTAAAAAGTCTTTTAAATCTTCTCTCTCTACAGATGAATTTTTAAATGAACACCATCATTCTGATTCTTTGGACTCTTCTAGTTCAGAGGATTCTGTCTCAGAGATTGATGCTGATAAATCTTCATATTTATTTAAGATGGAATTTATTCGCTCTTTACTTAAAGAAGTACTAATTGCTTTAGAAATAGAGGATTCTAGTCCTCTTGATACTAATTCTATACGTTTGGATAAGGTTTTTAAAGCTCCTGCGGTTATTTCAGAAGTCTTTCCTGTTCCTAATGCTATTTCTGCAGTAATTGCTAAGGAATGGGATAAATTGGGTAATTCATTTACTCCTTCTAAACGTTTTAAGCAATTATATCCTGTTCCGCCTGACAGGTTAGAATTTTGGGACAAAATCCCTAAAGTTGATGGGGCTATTTCTACCCTTGCTAAACGTACTACCATTCCTACGTCAGATGGTACCTCGTTTAAGGATCCTTTAGATAGAAAAATTGAATCTTTTCTAAGAAAAGCTTATCTATGTTCAGGTAATCTTCTTAGACCTGCTATATCATTGGCTGATGTTGCTGCAGCTTCAACTTTTTGGTTGGAAACTCTAGCGCAACAAGTAACAAATCGTGATTCTCATGATATTATTATTCTTCTCCAGCATGCTAATAATTTCATCTGTGATGCCATTTTTGATATTATTAGAGTTGATGTTAGATTTATGTCTCTGGCTATCTTAGCCAGAAGAGCTTTATGGCTTAAGACTTGGAATGCTGATATGGCTTCTAAATCAACTCTACTTTCCATTTCTTTCCAGGGAAACAAATTATTTGGTTCTCAGTTGGATTCTATTATTTCAACTGTTACTGGTGGGAAAGGAACTTTTTTACCACAGGATAAAAAGTCTAAAGGTAAAAACAGGGCTAACAATCGTTTTCGTTCCTTTCGTTTCAACAAAGAACAAAAGCCTGATCCTTCGTCCTCAGGAGCAGTTTCAGTTTGGAAACCATCTCCAGTCTGGAATAAATCCAAGCCTGCTAGAAAGGCAAAGCCTGCTTCTAAGTTCACATGAAGGTACGGCCCTCATTCCAGTTCAGCTGGTAGGGGGCAGGTTACGTTTTTTCAAAGAAATTTGGATCAAATCTGTTCACAATCTTTGGATTCAGAACATTGTTTCAGAAGGGTACAGAATTGGTTTCAAGATGAGACCTCCTGCAAAGAGATTTTTTCTTTCCCATGTCCCAGTAAATCCAGTGAAAGCTCAAGCATTTCTGAATTGTGTTTCAGATCTAGAGTTGGCTGGAGTAATTATGTCAGTTCCAGTTCCGGAACAGGGGATGGGGTTTTATTCAAATCTCTTCATTGTACCAAAGAAGGAGAATTCCTTCAGACCGGTTCTGGATCTAAAATTATTGAATCGTTATGTAAGGATACCAACGTTCAAGATGGTAACTGTAAGGACTATATTGCCTTTTGTTCAGCAAGGGAATTATATGTCCACAATAGATTTACAGGATGCATATCTGCATATTCCGATTCATCCAGATCATTATCAGTTCCTGAGATTCTCTTTTCTAGACAAGCATTACCAATTTGTGGCTCTACCGTTTGGCCTTGCTACAGCTCCAAGAATTTTCACAAAGATTCTCGGTGCCCTTCTGTCTGTAATCAGAGAACAGGGTATTGTGGTATTTCCTTATTTGGACGATATCTTGGTACTTGCTCCGTCTTTACATTTAGCAGAGTCTCATACGAATCGACTTGTGTTGTTTCTTCAAGATCATGGTTGGAGGATCAATTTACCAAAAAGTTCTTTGATTCCTCAAACAAGGGTAACCTTTCTGGGTTTCCAGATAGATTCAGTGTCCATGACTCTGTCTTTAACAGACAAGAGACGTCTAAAATTGATTACAGCTTGTCGAAACCTTCAGTCACAATCATTCCCTTCGGTAGCCTTATGCATGGAAATTCTAGGTCTTATGACTGCTGCATCGGACGCGATCCCCTTTGCTCGTTTTCACATGCGACCTCTTCAGCTCTGTATGCTGAACCAATGGTGCAGGGATTACACGAAGATATCTCAATTAATATCTTTAAAACCGATTGTTCGACACTCTCTAACGTGGTGGACAAATCACCATCGTTTAATTCAGGGGGCTTCTTTTGTTCTTCCGACCTGGACTGTAATTTCAACAGATGCAAGTCTCACAGGTTGGGGAGCTGTGTGGGGATCTCTGACGGCACAAGGAGTTTGGGAATCTCAGGAGGTGAGATTGCCGATCAATATTTTGGAACTCCGTGCAATTTTCAGAGCTCTTCAGTTTTGGCCTCTTCTGAAGAGAGAATCGTTCATTTGTTTTCAGACAGACAATGTCACAACTGTGGCATACATCAATCATCAAGGAGGGACTCACAGTCCTCTGGCTATGAAAGAAGTATCTCGAATTTTGGTTTGGGCGGAATCCAGCTCCTGTCTAATCTCTGCGGTTCATATCCCAGGTGTAGACAATTGGGAAGCGGATTATCTCAGTCGCCAAACGTTGCATCCGGGCGAATGGTCTCTTCACCCAGAGGTATTTCTTCAGATTGTTCAATTGTGGGGGCTCCCAGAGATAGATCTGATGGCCTCTCATCTAAACAAGAAACTTCCCAGGTATCTGTCCAGATCCCGGGATCCTCAGGCGGAGGCAGTGGATGCATTATCACTTCCTTGGAAGTATCATCCTGCCTATATCTTTCCGCCTCTAGTTCTTCTTCCAAGAGTAATCTCCAAGATTCTGAGGGAATGCTCGTTTGTTCTGCTAATAGCTCCGGCATGGCCTCACAGGTTTTGGTATGCGGATCTTGTCCGGATGGCATCTTGCCAGCCATGGACTCTTCCGTTAAGACCAGACCTTCTGTCACAAGGTCCTTTTTTCCATCCGGATCTGAAATCCTTAAATTTAAAGGTATGGAGATTGAACGCTTGATTCTTGGTCATAGAGGTTTCTCTGACTCCGTGATTAATACTATGTTACAGGCTCGTAAATCTGTATCTCGAGAGATATATTATAGAGTCTGGAAGACTTATATTTCATGGTGTCTTTCTCATCATTTTTCTTGGCATTCTTTTAGAATACCGAGAATTTTACAATTTCTTCAGGATGGTTTGGATAAGGGTTTGTCCGCAAGTTCTTTGAAAGGACAAATCTCTGCTCTTTCTGTTCTTTTTCACAGAAAGATTGCTATTCTTCCTGATATTCATTGTTTTGTACAAGCTTTGGTTCGTATAAAACCTGTCATTAAGTCAATTTCTCCTCCTTGGAGTTTGAATTTGGTTCTGGGAGCTCTTCAAGCTCCTCCGTTTGAACCTATGCATTCATTGGACATTAAATTACTTTCTTGGAAAGTTTTGTTCCTTTTGGCCATCTCTTCTGCTAGAAGAGTTTCTGAATTATCTGCTCTTTCGTGTGAGTCTCCTTTTCTGATTTTTCATCAGGATAAGGCGGTGTTGCGAACTTCTTTTGAATTTTTACCTAAAGTTGTGAATTCCAACAACATTAGTAGAGAAATTGTGGTTCCTTCATTATGTCCTAATCCTAAGAATTCTAAGGAGAAATCATTACATTCTTTGGATGTTGTTAGAGCTTTGAAATATTATGTTGAAGCTACGAAATCTTTCCGTAAGACTTCTAGTCTATTTGTTATCTTTTCCGGTTCTAGGAAAGGCCAGAAAGCTTCTGCCATTTCTTTGGCATCTTGGTTGAAATCTTTAATTCATCTTGCCTATGTTGAGTCGGGTAAAACTCCGCCTCAAAGAATTACAGCTCATTCTACTAGGTCAGTATCTACTTCCTGGGCGTTTAGGAATGAAGCTTCGGTTGACCAGATCTGCAAAGCAGCAACTTGGTCTTCTTTGCATACTTTTACTAAATTCTACCATTTTGATGTATTTTCTTCTTTTGAAGCAGTTTTTGGTAGAAAAGTTCTTCAGGCAGCGGTTTCAGTTTGAATCTTCTGCTTATGTTTTTTGTTAAACTTTATTTTGGGTGTGGATTATTTTCAGCAGGAATTGGCTGTCTTTATTTTATCCCTCCCTCTCTAGTGACTCTTGTGTGGAAAGATCCACATCTTGGGTAGTCATTATCCCATACGTCACTAGCTCATGGACTCTTGTTAATTACATGAAAGAAAACATAATTTATGTAAGAACTTACCTGATAAATTCATTTCTTTCATATTAACAAGAGTCCATGAGGCCCACCCTTTTTTGTGGTGGTTATGATTTTTTTGTATAAAGCACAATTATTCCAATTCCTTATTTTATATGCTTCGCACTTTTTCTTATCACCCCACTTCTTGGCTATTCGTTAAACTGATTTGTGGGTGTGGTGAGGGGTGTATTTATAGGCATTTTAAGGTTTGGGAAACTTTGCCCCTCCTGGTAGGAATGTATATCCCATACGTCACTAGCTCATGGACTCTTGTTAATATGAAAGAAATGAATTTATCAGGTAAGTTCTTACATAAATTATGTTTTTACTGGCACAGAGTAAGGAATTAGAAGTAGCCATAAAAAATAAACTTAGTGCTGCCATGTGCCAGTAGAGAAATGTTGACTTACAAACCCAGATCAAACTGGCTATTGGTCACACTACTCATATCACTTGATCTTCTTGTTCCCCCAACATCAGGTAATTTAGTTTACAAGTTCTTTTTGGCGCTTTAAACATTTAATGTGTCTGCAAAGTGCCATGACAAAATCTTTTTCCCATTTATTTTATTCTTCTCTCTCAAGGTAAAAGTGTGGTGAGCACTTTAATTTACAGAAATGTAGAAATGTAGGTCCTGCTTTGATATAACAACAAGTAATGTGCTTTTAGCAAGCCTGCCCTCCCTGTGTGTAGACTCTGTAAACACAACACATGTTCCCAACCCCCCCCCCCCTCCTTTGTGATGCAAATCAAAATGTAAAGTGTAGGGCTGCAAACCATTACCTGGAGACACTCAAGCCATTAACTTGCGTCTAACTAGTTATTTGAAGTCTGAACAAGCAATGGAGCTGCAAACTCATGAAGCAGAACCATAGTGTAAAGCAGAAGCAGACTGGGGCATTTCGGAAGCCTGCCAAGCAGCATGGTATGACTTGAAATGGATTTGAAGGGGTTTGAATAGTGAGTATTCTTATTTCCCTGGGAGCCAAGCTGATTTTTAATTAAATAAATACCTGTACTTATAACAGTAGTTTTGAGCAAGGGGGTTTGGCATACAGGACATGTTTTTTCCTTATTTGCCTGGTAAAATTACAGAGAAAAACATAAACAGTGGAATAATTTAACTAATAAATACATTTTAGCTTTTTGTTTATTATTTGCTTCAATCTAATCTTAAAGGGCTAATGGCTAAAGCATGTTACTAAAAGCATGTTACTTGTTGTTATATCAAACCAGGACCTACATTTCTAAATTTCTGTAAATTAAAGTGCTCACTAAACGTTTACCTTGAGAGAGAAGAATAAAATAAATGAGTAAAAGTAAAGATTCTGTCATGGCACTTTGCATACACATTAAATGTTTAAAGTGACAATAATATCTCATTATGCTGATACTTTTGTGTTGCAATTTTATTTATTTCACGTTACCAAACTAATGATAAAATAAAATACAGGCATTTGCTCTGCAAGTGATCTCACTCTAATGAAACTGCCCCTTTATTCATGACATATTTACTGCAAGTTAAAAAACGTATATCTTTAATTATAGGATTGAATAACAAGCAAATTTCTGTCCATTGTTAGGGGGCAAGGACTTTTTTAAAGCAAAGTTTCACTGCCTTCCTTATAAGATAGCAGCCTTTATTACCAACCTACATCTGCATATTTTATTACTATGACCTTTTTATATTTTCACAGCACGTTTCATTCATTCACAATCTCTTACTGTATATTTTATTTATTTATTTAGTATTTAATTTGTATCCTGACCATGCTCTGACTTTTGTACAAATTATTTTAACCATAGTCAAACACCATTTCATTGATATTACCAGTAAAAGAAAAGGTGCCGGTAATCAAAAAAAAAAAAAGGTGTCAGTACTCATTGATTTTTTATATATTGTGCTCAGTAACTTTGAGAAAATCAAAGGGACAAGATTATTTACAATGTTTGATGTATTTTGCAGCCCCCTCTTCTGAAAACTAGAGTATTTACATAATAATTACAAATATTGCCTGTTATGAGTTGGCAGAGGTGGGGGTACTCAGTACCGGTGAGTACCCCAACAAAAAAAGCCCTGGATATTACCATCATAATATAAGTCATTCACTTACAATATTTATGTGGATGTGATTTATATGTGTTGGAAACTGTTCTGTAATTCCCAAATAGCAGTGGAAATACTGATGGTAAAAATAAATAAATTATAATAGTGCATTTTCACTCAGGATCAAGGTTCCCAACATTTTAACTAATCTTGAAAAATGAAAGCACTTTGTGAAAAATGCTCTGGATTTTAGCTAGATTCAAATAATACACCCAGTCCGTGAGCACAAGTGTATTTTTACATAATTTGCATCAATATGCTTAGAGCCAAAAAAACGTTCTCATACATATTCAAAAAAGAAATGCAACAAAAACCGTGACCCATAAATCACGCGAGGTATAGGGAACTCAGCGCTACAATTTAAACTCAGATAAGAATATAAAATAGGAAATACATGTGAAATTGCTTCAGTTATATCTATTTGTTGTTGCAGAATCAGTGTTATAAAGCACATTTGTGTACCTGGGCTCATTTTACACATTGCTTTCAATGGAGTCTGCCATCAAGCTGGCTAAATGTATTGTATGTAGCTACATATACCTGTTATTTATACATTTATAATAATAATGGGTTCTGTATTACATGCAGTTTTCAAACAGGCTTGTCTTTACACTTGATTTTGAAAAGGGACAATAGGGCAGCATACACAATCATTATAGATCAGATACCCCTAGAAAGCAGTGGCGGTGGGAGTCAAAGGTCTGTAATTCCCACTGAATACTAAACTGTAAATGCTTCACTATTTAATTGGTATGTGAATATGTGACAGTGTGTATCTGTGTGTGTGTATATATATATATATATATATATATATATATATATATACAGTATCCCACAAAAGTGAGTACACCCCTCAATTTTTTAAAATATTTTATTATATCTTCATGTGACAACACTGAAGAAATGACACTTTGTTACAATGTAAAGTAGTGAGTGTACAACCTGTATAACAATGTAAATTTGCTGTCCCCTCAATATAACTCAACACACAGCCATTAATGTCTAAACCATTGGCAACACAAGTGAGTACATCCCTAAGTGGAAATGTCCAAATTGGACCCAATTAGCCATTTTCCCTCCCCGGTGTCATGTGGCTCGTTAGTGTTACAAGGTTTTAGGTGTGAATCGTAATCATGTGTGTTAAATTTGGTGTTATTGCTCTCACACTCTCTCATACTGGTCACTGGAAGTTCAACATGGCACCTTACGGCAAAGAACTCTCTGAGGATCTGAAAAAAAGAATTGTTGCTCTACATAAAGATGGCCTAGGCTATAAGAATATTGCCAAGACCCTGAAACTGAGCTGCAACACAGTGGGCAAGACCATACAGCGGTTTCACAGGACAGGTTCCACTCAGAACAGGCCTCGCCATGGTTGACCAAAGAAGTTGAGTGCACGTGCTCAGTGTCATATTCAGAGGTTTTCTTTGGGAAATAGACGTATGAGTGCTGCCAGCATTGCTGCAAAGGTTGAAGGGGTGGGGGTCAGCCTGTCAGTCCTCAGATCATACGCTGCACACTGCATCAAATTGGTCTGCATGGCTGTCGTCCTAGAAGAAAGCCTCTTCTAAAGATGATGCACAAGAAAGCCCGCAAACAGTTTGCTTAAGACAAGCAGACTAAGGACATGGATTACTGGAACCATGTCCTGGGGTCCGATGAGACCAAGATAAACTTATTTGGTTCAGATGGTGTCAAGTGTGTGTGGCGGCAACCAGGTGAGGAGTACAAAGACAAGTATGTCTTGCCTACAGTCAAGCAAGGTGGTGGGAGTGTCATGGTCTGGGCCTGCATGAGTGCTGCCGGCACTAGGGAGCTACAGTTCATTGAGGGAACCATGAATGCCAAAATGTACTGTGACATACTGAAGCTAAGCATGATCCTCTCCCTTCGAAGACTGGGCCGCAGGGCAGTATTCCAACATGATAACAACCCCAAACACACCTCCAAGAAGACCACTGTCTTGCTAAATAAGCTAAGGGTAAAGGTGATGGACTGGCCAAGCATGTCTCCAGGCCTAAACCCTATTGAGCATCTGTGGGACATCCTCAAATGGAAGGTGGGGGAGCGCAAGGTCTCTAACATGCACCAGCTCCTTGATGTCGTCATGGAGGAGTGAAAGAGGACTCCAGTGGCAACCTGTGAAGCTCTGGTGAACTCCATGCCCAAGAGGGTTAGGGCAGTGCTGGAAAATAATGATGGCACACAAAATATTGACATATTTCCACTTAAGGGTGTACTCACTTTTGTTGCCAACGGTTTAGACATTAATGGCTGTGTGTTGAGTTATTTCTTCTGTTATGTGTGATCAGTCCACGGGTCATCATTACTTCTGGGATATAACTCCTCCCCAACAGGAAATGCAAGAGGATTCACCCAGCAGAGCTGCATATAGCTCCTCCCCTCTACGTCAGTCCCAGTCATTCTCTTGCACCCAACGACTAGATAGGATGTGTGAGAGGACTATGGTGATTATACTTAGTTTTTATGACTTCAATCAAAAGTTTGTTATTTTAAAATAGCACCGGAGCGTGTTATTACTTCTCTGGCAGAGTTTGAGGAAGAATCTGACAGAGATTTTTTACTATGATTTTAACCGGAGTCGTTAAGATCATATTGCTGTTCTCGACCATCTGAGGGAGGTAAAGGCTTCAGATCAGGGGACAGCGGGCAGATGAATCTGCATTGAGGTATGTGGCAGTTTTTATTTTCTGAATGGAATTGATGAGAAAAACCTGCCATACCGTTAAAATGACATGTATGTATACACTTCAGTATTCTGGGGATGGTATTTCACCGGAACTACTGTGTTAAAGGTCACTAATCCTTTTAATAACTATTCTCATGTTAAACGTTTTTGCTGGAATGTAGAATCGTTTACATTGCTGAGGTACTGTGTGAATAAATATTTGGGCATTATTTTCCACTTGGCAGTTTTTTGCTTTAATTGTGACAGTTTCGTTTCTCTTCACTGCTGTGTGGGAGAGGGAGGGGCCGTTTTTGGCGCTCTTTGCTACGCATCAAAAAAATTCCAGTCAGCTACTTTTATATTTCCTGCATGATCCGGTTCATCTCTGAGCAGATCTCAGGGGTCTTCAAACTTCTTTGAAGGGAGGTAAATTCTCTCAGCAGAGCTGTGAGAATTCTTATAGTGACTGTGTATAAAAAACGTTGTTTTGTTTTCTTATGTACAAATTTAATTAGTGTTGTTTTTTACTAATGGGAACAAACCTTTGCTAAAAGTTGTGTTGTTTTAAAGTTTGATGCAATAACTGTTTTTCAGTTCATTATTTCAACTGTCATTTAATCGTTAGTACCTCTTTGAGGCACAGTGCGTTTTTTTGCTAAAAAAGATTATAACCAAGTTGTAAGTTTTTTTGCTAGTGTGTTAAACATGTCTGACTCAGAGGAAGATATCTGTGTCATTTGTTCCAATGCCAAGGTGGAGCCCAATAGAAATTTATGTACTAACTGTATTGATGCTACTTTAAATAAAAGTCAATCTGTACAATGTGAACAAATTTCACCAAACAGCGAGGGGAGAGTTATGCCGACTAACTCGCCTCACGCGACAGTACCTGCATCTCCCGCCCGGGAGGTGCGTGATATTTTGGCGCCTAGTACATCTGGGCGGCCATTACAGATAACATTACAAGATATGGCTACTGTTATGACTGAAGTTTTGTCTAAATTACCTGAACTAAGAGGCAAGCGTGATCACTCTGGGGTGAGAACAGAGTGCGCTGACAATGCTAGGGCCATGTCTGATACTGCGTCACAGCTCGCAGAGCATGAGGACGGAGAGCTTCATTCTGTGGGTGACGGTTCTGATCCAAACAGATTGGACTCAGATATTTCAAATTTTAAATTTAAATTGGAGAACCTCCGTGTACTACTAGGGGAGGTCTTAGCAGCTCTCAACGATTGTAACACTGTTGCAATACCAGAGAAACTGTGTAGGTTGGATAAATACTTTGCGGTACCGGCGAGTACTGACGTTTTTCCTATACCTAAGAGACTAACTGAAATTGTTACTAAGGAGTGGGATAGACCCGGTGTGCCGTTCTCACCCCCTCCAATATTTAGAAAGATGTTTCCAATAGACGCCACCACTCGGGACTTATGGCAAACGGTCCCCAAGGTGGAGGGAGCAGTTTCTACTTTAGCTAAGCGTACCACTATCCCGGTGGAGGATAGCTGTGCTTTCTCAGATCCAATGGATAAAAAATTAGAGGGTTACCTTAAGAAAATGTTTGTTCAACAAGGTTTTATATTACAACCCCTTGCATGTATCGCGCCGATTACGGCTGCGGCAGCTTTTTGGATTGAGTCGCTTGAAGAGAACCTTAGTTCCTCTACGCTAGACGATATTACGGACAGGCTTAGAGTCCTTAAACTAGCTAATTCTTTCATTTCGGAGGCCGTAGTACATTTAACCAAACTTACGGCTAAGAACTCAGGATTCGCCATACAGGCACGCAGGGCACTGTGGCTAAAATCCTGGTCAGCTGATGTTACTTCTAAGTCCAAATTACTTAATATACCTTTCAAGGGGCAGTCCTTATTCGGGCCCGGTTTGAAAGAAATTATCGCTGACATTACGGGAGGTAAGGGCCACGCCCTACCTCAAGACAAGGCCAAAGCTAAGGCTAGACAGTCTAATTTTCGTCCCTTTCGGAATTTCAAAACAGGAGCAGCATCAACCTCCACTGCACCAAAACAGGAAGGAGCTGTTGCTCGTTACAGGCAAGGCTGGAAGCCTAACCAGTCCTGGAACAAAAGCAAGCAGGCCAGGAAACCTGCTGCTGCCCCAAAGACAGCATGAACCGAGAGCCCCCGATCCGGGACCGGATCTAGTAGGGGGCAGACTCTCTCTCTTCGCCCAGGCCTGGGCAAGAGATGTTCAGGATCCCTGGGCACTAGAGATCATATCTCAGGGATACCTTCTAGACTTCAAATTATCTCCCCCAAGAGGGAGATTTCATCTGTCAAGGTTGTCAACAAACCAGATAAAGAAAGAAGCTTTTCTACGCTGCGTACAAGATCTGTTAACAATGGGAGTGATCCATCCGGTTCCGTGGTCGGAACAAGGACAAGGGTTCTACTCAAACCTGTTTGTGGTTCCCAAAAAAGAGGGAACTTTCAGGCCAATCTTAGATTTAAAGACTCTAAACAAATTCCTAAGAGTTCCATTGTTCAAAATGGAAACTATTCGGACAATCTTACCCATGATCCAAGAGGGTCAGTACATGACCACAGTGGATTTAAAGGATGCTT
The DNA here is from genome assembly GCF_027579735.1 of Bombina bombina. Classification (NCBI taxonomy): domain Eukaryota; kingdom Metazoa; phylum Chordata; class Amphibia; order Anura; family Bombinatoridae; genus Bombina; species Bombina bombina. Next base: position 922,262,335 of record NC_069503.1, read on the forward strand.
ACCTTCACATACCGATCCACAAAGATCATCACCGGTATCTAAGGTTTGCCTTCTTAGACAGGCACTACCAATTTGTAGCTCTTCCATTCGGATTGGCTACGGCTCCAAGAATCTTCACAAAGGTTCTGGGTGCCCTTCTAGCGGTACTAAGACCGCGAGGGATTTCGGTAGCTCCGTACCTAGACGACATTCTAATACAAGCTTCAAGCTTTCAAACTGCCAAGTCTCATACAGAGTTAGTTCTGGCATTTCTAAGGTCGCATGGATGGAAAGTGAACGAAAAGAAGAGTTCTCTCTTTCCTCTCACAAGAGTTCCATTCTTGGGGACTCTTATAGATTCTGTAGAAATGAAGATTTACCTGACAGAAGACAGGTTAACAAAACTTCAAAATGCATGCCGCGTCCTTCATTCCATTCAACACCCGTCAGTAGCTCAATGCATGGAGGTGATCGGCTTAATGGTAGCGGCAATGGACATAGTACCTTTTGCACGCCTACACCTCAGACCGCTGCAATTATGCATGCTAAGTCAGTGGAATGGGGATTACTCAGATTTGTCCCCTACTCTGAATCTGAATCAAGAGACCAGAAATTCTCTTCTATGGTGGCTTCATCGGCCACACCTGTCCAGGGGGATGCCATTCAGCAGGCCAGACTGGACAATTGTAACAACAGACGCCAGCCTAATAGGTTGGGGCGCTGTCTGGAATTCTCTGAAGGCTCAGGGACTATGGAATCAGGAGGAGAGTCTCCTTCCAATAAACATTCTGGAATTGAGAGCAGTTCTCAATGCCCTTCTGGCTTGGCCCCAGTTAATAACTCGGGGGTTCATCAGGTTTCAGTCGGACAACATCACGACTGTAGCTTACATCAACCATCAGGGAGGGACAAGAAGCTCCCTAGCAATGATGGAAGTATCAAAGATAATTCGCTGGGCAGAGTCTCACTCTTGCCACCTGTCAGCAATCCACATCCCGGGAGTGGAGAACTGGGAGGCGGATTTCTTGAGTCGCCAGACTCTTCATCCGGGGGAGTGGGAACTTCATCCGGAGGTCTTTGCCCAAATACTTCGACGTTGGGGCAAACCAGAGATAGATCTCATGGCGTCTCGCCAGAACGCCAAACTTCCTCGCTACGGGTCCAGATCCAGGGATCCGGGAGCAGTTCTGATAGATGCTTTGACAGCACCTTGGAACTTCAGGATGGCTTATGTGTTTCCACCCTTCCCGCTGCTTCCTCGATTGATTGCCAAAATCAAACAGGAGAGAGCATCAGTAATTCTAATAGCACCTGCTTGGCCACGCAGGACTTGGTATGCAGATCTAGTGGACATGTCATCCTGTCCGCCTTGGTCTCTACCTCTAAGACAGGACCTTCTGATACAGGGTCCATTCAAACATCAAAATCTAACTTCTCTGAAGCTGACTGCTTGGAAATTGAACGCTTGATTTTATCAAAACGTGGTTTTTCTGAGTCGGTTATTGATACCCTGATTCAGGCTAGGAAGCCTGTTACCAGAAGGATTTACCATAAAATATGGCGGAAATACCTATACTGGTGCGAATCCAAAGGTTACTCCTGGAGTAAGGTTAGGATCGCTAGGATATTGTCTTTTCTACAAGAAGGTTTAGAAAAGGGTTTATCAGCTAGTTCATTAAAGGGACAGATTTCAGCTCTGTCCATCTTGTTACACAGACGTCTGTCAGAAAATCCAGACGTCCAGTCCTTTTGTCAGGCTTTAGCTAGGATCAAGCCTGTGTTTAAAGCTGTTGCTCCACCATGGAGTTTAAACTTAGTTCTTAACGTTTTACAGGGTGTTCCGTTTGAACCCCTTCATTCCATTGATATAAAAATGTTATCTTGGAAAGTTCTGTTTTTAATGGCTATTTCCTCGGCTCGAAGAGTCTCTGAGTTATCAGCCTTACATTGTGATTCCCCTTATCTGATTTTTCACTCAGACAAGGTAGTTCTGCGTACTAAACCTGGGTTCTTACCTAAGGTAGTCACTAACAGGAACATCAATCAAGAGATTGTTGTCCCATCCTTGTGTCCAAATCCTTCTTCAAAGAAGGAACGTCTTTTACACAATCTGGATGTAGTTCGTGCCCTCAAGTTCTACTTGCAGGCAACTAAAGATTTTCGCCAAACTTCTTCCTTGTTTGTCGTTTGCTCTGGACAGAGGAGAGGTCAAAAAGCTTCTGCTACCTCTCTCTCTTTTTGGCTTCGTAGCATAATACGTTTAGCCTATGAGACTGCTGGACAGCAGCCTCCTGAAAGAATTACAGCTCACTCCACTAGAGCTGTGGCTTCCACTTGGGCCTTTAAGAATGAGGCCTCTGTTGAACAGATTTGCAAGGCTGCAACTTGGTCTTCGCTTCATACTTTTTCCAAATTTTACAAATTTGACACTTTTGCTTCTTCGGAGGCTATTTTTGGGAGAAAGGTTCTTCAGGCAGTGGTTCCTTCTGTATAATGAGCCTGCCTATCCCTCCCGTCATCCGTGTACTTTTGCTTTGGTATTGGTATCCCAGAAGTAATGATGACCCGTGGACTGATCACACATAACAGAAGAAAACATAATTTATGCTTACCTGATAAATTCCTTTCTTCTGTTGTGTGATCAGTCCACGGCCCGCCCTGTTTTAAGGCAGGTAAATATCTTTTAAATTATACTCCAGTCACCACTTCACCCTTGGTTACTCCTTTCTCGTTGATTCTTGGTCGAATGACTGGGACTGACGTAGAGGGGAGGAGCTATATGCAGCTCTGCTGGGTGAATCCTCTTGCATTTCCTGTTGGGGAGGAGTTATATCCCAGAAGTAATGATGACCCGTGGACTGATCACACAACAGAAGAAAGGAATTTATCAGGTAAGCATAAATTATGTTTTTGAGGGGACAGCAAATTTACACTGTTATACAGGCTGTACACTCACTATTTTACATTGTAGCAAAGTGTCACATTTCTTCAGTGTTGTCACATTAAAAGATATATTAAAATAATTAACAAAATGTGAGGGGTGTACTCACTTTTGTAGGATACTGTATATATACTGTGTGTGTGTGTATATGTGTATATATATATATATATATATATAGTGTGTGTATATTTATATATGTGTATGTGTGTATATTTATATATTTGTGTGTATATATTTATATGTGTGTGTGTATATGTTTATATATGTGTGTGTATATATTTATATATATATATATGAGTGTGTGTGTGTATATATATTTGTGTGTATATATTTACATATGTGTGTGTGTGTGTGTATATATTTCTATATGTGTGTGAGTCTGTGTATATATTTATATGTGTGTGTGTATATTTATATATATATATATATATATATATATATATATGTGTGTGTGTGTGTATTTCTATATGTGTGTGTGTATATATATTTATATATGTGTGTGTGTATGTATATGTATATGTATATATATATATATATATATATATATATATATATATATATATATATATATAATGTGTGTGTGTGTATGAACATACACACAGACAATGCTATAAAGCTATAACCCAGAAGCTGCATGCTAGTAAGGTTTGAAAAAGGATTTGCCCCAGGTTCACAGTTTGAAGGGAATGTGGGTTTGAATTTCCGCTAAGAGAGGAATGTAATAACTGGTTGTGCTTGAGCATGTCTCACAACTTTTAGAATATTTATCCTGGAGGTTGATGGCAGACAATCCCTCTAAAATCAATTCATTTGGGAGCTCTAATTTAAGCAATTAAACTATCTTTTCCCCATTTAATTTGACTTCTTTTTTTTTTTTATTAAACGTGTATAAGGGAATAATATGTTAAACTCATTAGCTGCAACACACTTTTTCATGATGCATTTCAACCCAACTGTTAAGGCAGGGCTGGCTTATTTTGGATGGGTACTGGTACCAGGAAACTTATGCTTTGGAAGGTGCCCTAGCCCTTCAAGAAAGAATGGTGTGGGACTGACAGCCAGGGCCGGCTCAAGATATTGTGCTGCCTGGGTCCCAGAAGTAACAATACTGATTAGCATATTAACATACCAGCCTCACCACTGACCTTACTAAGCCTGCATGCAACCTTTGTGCAATAATTGGAAGGAAATAAGGGTAGAGATGCACTTGCCCCACCCTCAATGTTGCCCCTGACCAGTTCTGTGTCTTTGTGCATGATGGGGTTATGTTGCTGGGAACCTGTGACTTCCCCTAAAGAGACAGAGGACAGGAGTCTGATAGTGACTGACTCACTCAAGTGCTGCCCCTTTTCAAGTGCCCCCTTGATCCCATGGTTGAGCTGGCCATGCTGACAGCTGCACCTCTCTCCTCAGCAGCTAGGTCCATCATTTTCCCTGCTCTTCCCCACACAGTGCTGTTGAAATACGCTGATCTTCACACAGCAATAGCAACAGCTGTGGATGTTTTCTTTGACCCAAGCAGCGGTCTGGCCTTCTCCAGCTTCTCTAGTGTCCTGTGAGCAAAATGTCCGTACACGTGCACACACATATTCTTTGCTGCTTTTTAGATCAGCAAGCAAATCAACTCTCTGTAAGTGGCTCTTTAAAGGACTATTAAACACAGCAGAATTGCATAACCAACACCTGTAGAATAAAAATACAATAGAACAACACTTAGGACCTGATATTAAAAACCTCGCCACTCAGGCGAGATGATCTAAAAAGTCTCGTCTGTACATCAAAGCCCTTTAAAAAAAATTAGAAACTTTATCTTGAGAAATGTTTATGTTTCTTTGTAGTGTTCTTTATGTGAAACAGAGACTCCTACATTACAATACAAGGCCTAAATAAATCCCAAAGATTGTGTGTGATTTCTCTCCATGCCAGAATGGTTTTGAATATCAGGCCCTTAGTTTCAATTTAATTTGAGTAGTAGATTTTTTTTACATCCATCCAGTTACATCCATTTCCTACTCTCTGTATCATGTAACATTTATCAGCCAATCACAAAATGCATATACGTATACACAGTGTACTCTTGTACATGCTCAGTAGGAGCTGGTGCTTCAGAAAGTGTGCAAATAAAAAGACACGTGCACATTTTAAAAATCGTAGTAAATTGGAGAGTTCTTTAATACTGTTGTGGGGGACATTTTCAAAATTAGCAGATAAGATAATTGTATTGTACGGACAGGGGTTGAGTTTCTGTTGACACATGTAAATTGTAATGGAGTACAGTGTTGTGTAAAGGGATCATTTACATTACACCTTCGATGTAGGTGGCGATGCTGCTTTTAATATATTGCTGGTATCATAGAAGCATTGTCACCCACTGAAATGTATGGTAAAACACCTCTTGGTGATGCTGCCTTTTAACAGTACTGTCAGCCCTTTTGAATATTTTGCCGACTTTCTCAACATGGCGACAGATCCCTTTTGAATATTTTGCCGCCTTTTGGCACTTTCGATCATCAGGGAAAAATATTACTTTTGAATATCATATTTAATGTGTTTAAAGCAGAATGTCACATTCTAAACAGAAATACATATCTTTTTTTCAGCAATAAGTGCTAGAATGCAAAACATGTATTTAGTACAGACAGGTGCAGCCATCATTCAGCCAGTTGGGCCTATCCATACTATAAAAAATAATGGCTGGGTAAGACCTAGTAAAACCACTACACTACAGAAAGTATTAAAAAAAAATATAGAAGAAAAAGCGTTTAATAGATACTGGCAGACAGCTGCCAGTACCAAAGATGGTGGACACTAGTTAGTGGGGGGGGGGGGGGGGAGAAATCAGGGAGGTTGGAGGGTAAGGAGGGACCAAACACTGCAGCAAATAGGAAAAATAAATAAAAAAAAGAATAATAAAAAAAAAATGCTTTAAAGGGACAGGGGCATGTAATTTTAAACAACTTTTAAATTTACTTTTATCATCAATTTTCTTTTTTCTCTTTGTATTCTTAGTTGAAAGTTAAATCTAGGTAAGCTCATATGCTAGGAAAAATATAGGCAGCACTCCAAGGTATAGGGTGAAAAATATAAAATATCCTTTATTCAAAAGTTAAAAGTTAACTCATAGTGCAAATCATGTTCAGAGGAGGAGGAGACCTCCTCCTCTGAACATGATTTGCACTATGAGTGTTAACTTTTAACTTTTGAATAAAGGATATTTTATATTTTTCACCCTATACCTTGGAGTGCCGCCTATCTTTTTCCTGACGTTTCTTGGTTGGCTCAGCCATTTTTCGTCTGGCGCCACGCTAATGCGTATGCCGCATTCTGCACTCCCGGACCTTTTGAACCCTGCTGGGATTGGTTTCTGACTTCTGCCGCAAGCTCACGGACTTGAGCGACACCGCCTCCCGACTACCAAGCTTATATATTAATTTCTTAGCCCTTGAAGGCTGCCTTTTATCTGAATGCATTTTGAACTTTTTTCACAACTAGAGGGTGTTAGTTCATGTGTGCCATATAGATAACATTGTAAACACACCTGTGGAGTTACCTAGGAGTCAACACTGATTGGCTAAAATGCAAATCTGTCAAAAGAACTGAAATAAGGGCTGCAGTCTGCAGAGGCTTAGATACAAGGTAATCACAAAGGTAAAAAAGTGTAAAAAAGTGTATTAATATAACTGTTGTGCAAAACTGGGGAGTGGGTAATAAAGGGATTATTCATCATTTTAAACAAAAAAAATTCTGGTGTAGACTGTCCTTACAAGCTACCTGATTAACCCCTTCACTGTCAGCAATAAAATAGAAGTGTGGTGCGCAGCTGCAATTAGCGGCCAAAAAGCAATGGCAATGCCATATATATCTGCTATTTCTGAACAAAGGGGATCCCAGAGAAGCTTTTACAATCATGTTTGCAATGATTGCACAAAGAATGTATAAAAAATGTCAGTGAGAAACCCAAAGTGTGAAAAAGTTAAAGATATTTTTTTTTTTAATATGATCGCATTTGGCGGGGAAATGGTGGCATGAGATATACCAAAATGGGCCTAGATCAATACCTTGGGTTGTCTACTAAAAAATATATATTGTTTTGACAGGTAAATAAAAACAAAAAACAAGGCTCTATTTCTGTTTAAATGGAGTAATAGCAAAAATGCTAAAAATTCTCTGGTATTTTGATCAAATTCGTCTCTGAAAGTCCCGGTAGTCAAGGGGTTTAGCACTGCTTTTTGGTTTTGCATCTAAAAATGCATTGTAGGTTTAACAAACAAGCAAAAAACGTATATTATGTTGTCATGCTAGTGGAGTTGTGTCTCTGACCACCAAATGAGTTGTAGAAGTGGTCCTTTTAATACACTTCCCCCCCCCTTATTCTACTTTAATGTGTTTTAGAAATGTAATATGTATAACTGTAAAGGCGTATTTATTGCCTATGTCCCTTTTCAGGTTTAAAGTTATTTTTAAAAATCAGTTCTATGTAGTCGTATGCAAGCATGATATATATATTCCTTTAAAAAACTATAATCTATATTTATTTAATTTTTTTTGTAAATTGCATGAAATACATGCCTTAGAAAATTGTATCTTCCAGACTGCTGATAGATCACACAGTTTTATTTTTATCAAGACCTACATTATATTACTAGAAATGTATTTTGATTCCTAGAAAAAAACTATAGTAATAAAACGTGTGTGCATACGTGCATGTCTGTGTGCATGTTTGCATTTGAGTGTATTTGTGTATGCATATGTGCTAAAAAAAACAAGGAAATTAATCTAAGCTCCTGATAAATAGGGACATGCATTTGTCTCTTTCGTTAGCAAACAAATGCTAGAAATGGCCTGTGCCAGCGACATTTGGCTATTTTCACAGTCAGATCTCTTCATGTGAAAATGCAAGACACTAAGATCTGTGCAAATCCAGATCTTAGTGTTTTACACTTTCACAAGAAGAAATACGGCTCAGTCAATAGCAGAATGCCGCTGGTGGTGGCCATTATTCAGCATTTGTATGAAAGAGACAAATGCACATCCCTACTGAAAACTGCTTAACCGTTTGTCACTCACACTACTATTACTGCTTGCTGCTGGTGACATCTCTCCTAACCCTGGCCCTGCAGCAATCACCACACTTTTACACTCTTGCTCAGTCTCCCACATTACAAACTAAAGGTCACGCAATCCCAACAATCTCATCTCCATTAACCCACATCGCGTATCCCCTCTCTTTTTTCTTGTGCCCTCTGGAATGCACGCTCTGTAACAAACTTACAACTGTTCACAACCTGTTTATTTCTAACGCTTTCAATCTTCTAGCAATTACTGAAACCTAGCTATCTTCCTCTGACACTGCTTCCATTGCTGCTCTAACGCACAGCGGTCTCCACTTTAGCCACACGCCTAGGCCAGGTGAGAGACATGGTGGCGGTGTTGGAATCTTACTATCCCCCTCTTGCTCCTATCAGCACCTGCATCCTCATCCATCTCTCTCCTTCTCCTCCTTTGAAGTCCACTGCATCCACCTTTTCTCCCCCCTCTCCCTCAAGGTGGCAGTTAACTATCTCCCCCCTGGACCAACCTCCCAATTCCTCAACAACTTTGCTGCCTTGCTTTCTCACTTTCTCTCTACAAATACACCTGCTCTAATACTAGGGGACTTCAACATCCCCATTGATAACCTTGCTGCCTCTAAACGTCTCTCACTCACTAACTCCTTCAGTCTCTCACAATCCACCCTATTCCCTACTCACCAGAATGGACACTCTCTTGATCTGGTTTTCTCCTATCTCTCCTCTCTCTCTGATGTTGCCTGTCACCCATTTCTCATCTCAGACCACCATCTGCTCACCTATAATCTCAATGTACATGCTAAACCTATTTCTCCCCCCGCCTCCGCACCTGTAGATCCTCTCCAACTTTCTTACCTTATTCAAAAATGCCTCCCCCACACTTCCACGGTATCCTGCCTGACCTTGCTACAAACCACTTTAACAATACTCTCTCCTCTGCACTCAACACCCTTGCTCCTCCACAAATACGCAAAACCCCACGTCGTCAGCTCCAGCCCTGGCACTCTCAGCAAACACGATATCTACAAAAATGCTCCCATGCTGCTGAACATGCCTGGAGGAAATCCCGCTCGGAACCCAATTTTCTACACTATAAGTTCATTCTTTATTCTTACTTCTCTGCCCTTCACTTAGCCAAGCAAAACTACTTCTCTTCTCTCATATCTTCTCCTCTATCCACCTGCACCACCCCCTTCATCTGCCTTTAGTGCTCAAGACTTGGCAGACTACTTTTTCAACAAAACACTTACCATCCGAAGTAACTCCCCCCCCCCCCCCCGGTCACCCTCTCCACCACTCTCAGTACCTTCCCCCCAACCACTGAGAATGAAGTGAGTTTCCTAATATCTTCCTCACACCTCACTACCTTCCCACTTGACCCTATCCCTTCACATCTAATACCTTCTCTGTCTTCTACCCTCACCCCAGCTCTTACTCACATATTCAACTGATCCCTTACTACTGGTTCATTTCCATCATCCTTCAAACATGCAAAGGTCACCCCCATCCTCAAAAAAACCTCCCTCAACCCCAATTCTCCTGCAAACTACCGCCCCACATCACTGCTTCGCTAGCTTCAAAAGTCCTGGAAAAACTAGTTTTCTTTTTATTGAGGTTCACCATATAATACAGCATAATCAAACCAAAAATATGATCTTTGTGGGTATGAACAGAAAAAAATAATACCTCACAATATAGAGATTTACATAACATGACATATAACATACGTGTATTAAATTTCTCCCACACCAAGATCAGGTAGGTAAAAAGAAAAATGACACAAAACACTTGTTCTTGACCTCACTTTTCCCAACTACGAACAATCCTTCCAAAAAGAAAGGAAAAAATCTTATTAGCTTACATTTAGTTTCTACTAAGTTGAAGATCTGCGTACCTAGGCATCGAAAAATACCAGAAAGGAAAAAAGAAGAGACAACAACAGGAAAAAAAGCACGAAGCGCAAAGCGCAAAAGGGGGAGGGAGAGGGAGCGGAAGGAGGGGAAAAGAAAGAGAGAAAGGAGAAAAAAACAAACAGAAAAAAAAAAAAAAAAAAAAAAAAAGGTTAACCTATATCAAGTGGCCCTCTCTGTTAGCCATAACCTGGGTAAAACACCGGATATAATCAGATTTAAGAATGGCACTGCATTCTGGAAAGGTTTCAAAAAGTGACCCTGCTGCTCTGATGTCCAAGAACTAATCAGGCTTCCCCATTTTTTAAAATAGTTTTTAAACTGCTTTTCTGAATCGGCCTTAAGGTTCTGCCTTTCTACAAACATCTGGGTTTTGATAACATTAGTCACTTCCCTAATGCAGGGAGTTTCTCTTTGTCTCCATTTTTTAAAAAGTAGACTGCGTGCCACCAAAATAACTAAATTGACCAGCTGTCTATCCCCCGTGTTGGCCGTCTTTTTTAAGAAAAATACATGCTCTGCCTGTAACTCAATTTTACTCTGGAGATAGCAGTTCAACCAATACTGAGCCTTTGCCCAGTATTGCCTAACTTTTGGACAACTCCAAATACAATGTAACAGATCTGCCCCTGCCCTTTTACATTTGAAACAATTCCCTGCCTTTGACTCCGTCCACTTGGCCATTCTAGCTGGGGCCAAGTAAAAGTTATTTATGATTTTGCACTGTGACTCTCTCCAGCTAATACATGAGGTCGCCTCGGCCGCAAATTTAATACTTTCTGATATGTCCTCTCCTTGTAACCTATCAAAGTATTTATTGAATTTTTCCTTGGCAAAGTTTATATGTTCCAGTCCCTTAATTGTCAGAATTTTTTGATACCACCAGGAAATTGAACGTTTCCCTGCTTGGTACAGCTTTAGGCCCGGAGCTATTTGAAGCAATCCCCATTCCGTTGCCACTTCTCTATTAGTTCTTTCAATATAATGGCGTATCTGCAAGTATGCATAAAAATTATTGGTTGGGAGGTGATATTGTTCTACCAGACTCTGAAAGGTACAAATCAGGCCGTCCCTATCATTTTTTTAGCTGCGCAAAATAGCTCAGACCTTTCTCCCTCCAGTCAGAAAACACTTTATAGTTAAGACCTGGTGGGAAATCCACACACCCGATAATCGGTAGATATGGAGACACACGGAATTCCTGTCCCACTAAAGAGCAGTATAACTGCCACCCTTTAATAATATTGGTAAATGTTAACAATCCCTCTATATTCTGGGGCAGCTTCCTATATGGACAGTGTAACATGGCTTGAGGGCTGAAAGGTCTGATCAGCTCTGCGTCTAACATGTAATATGTTACGTATTCAGATTTGGTGAGCCAATCTAATCCGAATTTGGCCAGGGCTATTAAATTATAATGTTTGATATTTGGAATAGAAAACCCTGCAAATGATTTGGAGTTGCTCATTTTATCTATCGAGATTCTTGGTCTCTTTTTCCCCCAGATAAAAGAAGAGCAGGCTTTGTTATATCTGATTATATCCTTCCTCGTGACGAGGAGGGGTAGATTTTGCAACAGGAATAGGATTTTAGGAAATATAATTGTCTTAATTATCATACATCTGGCCGAAATTGACAGAAAGAATAGATTCCATTTATTAAGATCAGCTTGAATTTTATCAAAAAATTCCTTGAAATTTAATTGATACCAATCCCTAGGATTCCTGGCAATCTTGATCCCTAGATAGTTGATGGCCTTCACTTCTCTAAAAATATGATTAGAACTTTGCCTAGTTTTGTTGACCCATAGTAACTCTGATTTTTTGGGGTTGATTTTATAACCAGAGAAAGTGCTATACTCTGTGATAATTTTAAGGACACGTGGAATCGAGTTTACGGTATCTTGCAGAAACAGAAGTATATCATCAGCGTATAGGGATATAAGTAAGTTTTCCCTACCTATCTTCACTGGTTGTATTGTTTGCCGGATATATACTGCCAGGGGTTCTAGAGCGAGATCAAATAATAGTGGAGATAATGGGCAGCCCTGTCGGGTTCCTTTCTCTAAAATAATGTGTTGTGTTAATTCCCCGTTCACTAAAAGCTGTGACGTGGGTTCCTTATAGACCATTCTCACCAGATCAACCAATCGGCCAGAGAAACCGAAATTTTCAAGGGAGGTTATGAGATGATTCCATTCAATGGAGTCAAAAGCTTTTTCAGCATCGATGGTGAGTAGTGCAAAATCTTTTTTCTTGATGTTATGATAATCACTTCTGCGCTGTTGGCCGATCTGGTGAAAGTGATCTACTACTGTCAGGACTCTTCTCATATTTCGGACCGAGTTCCTGTTCGGGATGAAACCTACCTGGTCTGTATGTATCAGTTTACCTATGACACTCTTTAATCTGTCGGCAATAATCGACATCAAGATTTTATAGTCCTGATTTAACAGGGAAATTGGACGGTAAGCTGATAACTCATCTGGCTTTTTTCCCTTCTTATGTATCAAGGTGACAATTGAATCCGAGAAGTAAGGGGATTTTAAGGCTTGTGTTAGGAAATACTCATTATATAGGTTCTTTAATGTAGTGCCAATTGTACCTGATAGAATTTTGTAAAATTCGATCGGGAGGCCGTCAGGGCCTGCTGCTTTTCCAGATTTTATCCTTTGTATTACCTTCGCTATTTCTGAGTCTGTTATAGCAGCATTAATATAGTCTAAATCCACTGCTGATAGTTTAGGCAATTTAATTTTTTCCCAAAATTGTCTCTTTGCCCTTTCATCTATTCCACCACTGGTATAGATACTATGAAAATACTTGTAAAATGCTTCCCTAATATCTGCAGATTGAGTTATTACCTTATTGCCATCTTTTATTGCTGCTATGGTATTTTTCTTTTGTCGAAATTTTACTATTTTAACCAGATGCTTGGCTGAAAGCCCCTGAAATCCTTGATACTTGGACCTCGCCTTAAGGTCTTCCCCTGCCCATTTCTCTCTAAAAAAGTCCTCCCTTTCATTTTTAGAGGAGATATAATTACTCCAGGTAGCTTGATTCGGGGATTGGAGGAATCTATTATATGCGTTTCTAAGCTGGTTCGCCAGTTGTAACTCTCTTGCTCTCAATTTTCGCGTTAGCTTAACCATATATCCCTTAATTTCTCCACGCATAACTGCTTTTCCTGCTTCCCAGAAAATTTCCGTTTTGTTAATATATTGGTTATTTAAATCACAATACTCTAACCATTTTGCTTTTAACCAGTTAGTGAACTGTATATTTTGACTCATATAAGCTGGAAAATAAAACGAGTTCCCGGGTCTTCTCACTCTCTTATCTGGCCAAACCCTCAGACTTATGATGGCATGGTCAGATAACAAAATATCTGCTATTTGGGTTTCGGCTTCAAGCCTAGCTACTTGCTGACTTATCAAAAATAAGTCAATGCGAGAGAAACTTCTATGCGTCTTAGATTCGCACGTATATACCCGGTCGTCCGGGTGTTGCAACCGCCAAATATCATTTAATTTTAATGTCTTGATATAGTTCCTAAAGAATTTGGCCTCTCTATTATTTGCTTGACAGCCTCTAACTCTAGACCTATCCATCTCAGGATATAGCGTAAGATTCATATCTCCCGCTATAATCAAGTTCTGCTCTACATGTGGTATGAGTTTCTGTTGAACTTTTTGCCAGAAGCTTTTCTTGAGTTTATTTGGAGCATATATGTTGCAAAAGGTCCAGCTGACACCCTCTATCTGCATCTGGAGGACTATATACCTACCCTGCTGATCACACTCTTGTTTTAGAACTTTATAGTTAACCTTTTTGTTTATAATAATGGCCACCCCACGCTTACGCTTATTACAGGAAGTCGCAACAATTTCTGCCACCCAGTTCACTTTCAATTTTTCTATTTCATGATCCTTCAGGTGCAGTTCCTGCAGAAAAATAATGTCCGCCTTCTCCCCTTTCAACATTCTCAAAACATTTTTCCGTTTAGTGGGGGAGGTTATTCCCCCCACATTCCATGACACTAATTTTAAAGGTTCTGACATTTTAATCTTTTAACCAGATACATATAAAGAGAGAGAGAAGAGAAAAAAAAAAAAAAAAAAAAAAAGAGGGGCCGCCCGTTCTCCCCCCCCCCCCCACTTCCGCAGCTTTTTATTATACTGAGCATTTTAAAATTCTGATACATTCTCCTTGCCTTTAATAACCTTGCAAGATAGATATACCCAATTAAACATTTTGAAATTCAGATACAATCTCATTACCTTACGTGACCTTGTAACATAAAAATTCCCACTCAGACCTCTATGTTATTCTCCTGACAGAAATCTTGTGCTTCTTTAACTGAATTTAGTACCACTCTCCCTTCCATAGTTAAAACCGTTATTTTGGCAGGGTATATCATCGCTGTTTTAAGCCCAGCCTTAATTAACCCTGAACAAAATGGTGCCATAACCCTCCTCCTGGAGGCGGTCTCGGCGGAAAAATCCTGAAACAACAGGATTTTTTTTCCTTCAATTGTTAATGTTTGTATTTTCCTGTACTGTTGCATAATATTAATTTTGTCCTGAAAGTTCAGGTACCTAATTAGAACCATCCTGGGACGTGTGTTCCCATCCGTGGAAGACCTGACACTTCCTACCCTATGAGCTCGTTCCACCTGAAGTATGTCCCTGTCTGCCTGAATCCCTAATAACTTGGGGAGTTTGGTTGCTGCAAATTTCAAAAGGTCCTGAAACTCTCTACTCTCTGGGAGTCCCACTACCCGCACATTATTCCGGCGGGACCTGTCCTCCAGATCTTCCACCTTTAGCATGAGTGCCTTGATTTTATCTGTGTTTTCCCTCATATTGATGTCTTGGATATTTAGTTTATCTTCTGTTTCTGATACCCTAGACTCTACTTCTGCCATTCTGACCGAGAAAAGCTTTATCTCCTGTGATAAATCTGCAATATCCTTCTTCACCAATTCAAACTGCGGCAGTAAAAGATCCGCTAATTGATTTATTGTCATCTGTATGTCTTGATTAATAGAAGGGCTTTCTAGACTATTCTCAGTGCAAGTTTCTTGACCTAGTTTCTGTTTCCTGTCTTTCCTTACTGGCATGGCGGGAGATTTATTTTTTGGGTTTGTCATGTATTTGTCCATGAGGATTAACGATGTAGATTCCTTAAGGTAAATACAGTGTATACACTCCAATCTGGGACAGAGATAATCTAACTTTCCTTACACAGTCGTTGTGCTTATATCTACTGTTGTGTACCTCTTTTCCTACTGTTCTCCTGTGCCTGTTGAATCTATGTGATTACTATTTTTAGGGTTTCGTAAGGGCTCTGTCCTATTATGGGCCAGTTTAGCGATCTTATTGTGGGATAACCAGCGGCCCTTCTTTATGTGCTCGTGCTTAGCTCAACTTTACCCAATACACTATTGTGTGGTCGTGACAGGGTTATATTATAATTCCTAATTCAGACCTCTATCTAAATTCCCCTATTCCCCCCTCCTGACTCCTTACCCTTATTGTCTGTTAATTATTAAACTTGTGATTAATACCCTGTGACAAAAACTGTGGTAAGTAAAGAAATTAGTGAGTTTTCTACTTATAGGAGGATTCTTAAGATTAATTTCTCTGTTCCAGAGCACTCTTTACCTGGCTCTTAGAGTTTAATACAGAAGGGCATGACAGCTCTCTATCTGATACATTTTTTCAGTCTTGTTCTGCTGCCCCGGTATACCAAAATTTAGATTTTTTCCCCCTGGTGATTGGGCTACAGGCACCTGCAATTTACCTCCTACAGCAGCCTGCTATTTAGCTTTTTCTGCTAAGCTAATAATGTGTGTGGTATGTTATGTTAACTTACTACATATTTCAAATATATGAAGCCATACACATTTAAAATAGAAAACAACCAATCAAGCAGATAAAGCAATATACCATATGTCAGAAAACAGAGACTTTTGCACCGTTATAAAAAAAGCAAAAGAGACAGAAAGTAATGCCTTGCTAATATGTAGGCACCATGTCCTTTGAAAGCATCATGTCCTTTGACAAAAATTATGGAAAGCCTGCTATCTAATCTTCTTCGTTATATTTATACATAAATTCTGCTTCTGATTACTTCAACCTGCTCTGTGCCGGAGCCGTTGCTTGCCAATACCTGCCAGAAACACACACTTTTATGCCAAACCTCAAGTTTTTAATGTCTGTTAACTTATTTATCAGTCCTCTTGAATTAGGCCAACCTATAGTGTGTCCTCGGCCGCTTTAAAGACACTTTGCAGGCTGATGTTTGGCAGGCAGTTCTGACTATCTTTAATTTTCTTCTTTGGCAGAGAGAGTTTAGTTATAAGATGTTTAAACACATTGACTTCTCATGTTTATATAACTTCTTTGCCAATCAAGTTACACTGTTGTATACACTACTCCTTATTCACGATACTCTTATTCTCGTTGAAAAAGTAGGAGTTCGTTGTTATAGCAGAAATCATCAGCCTTAACTTATTAAGAGGAGCTCCTATACTCTATAACAGGCTTAATTATAAAGGTGAGTCCGCAGCTTGCAATATGTCAGACTGATAGGTCTTGCAGAGTTAATATCCTTTTACTGAAAGACACCACCTAGGCTTACAGGGAACCGGCTCTTTTAGCTTTACTTCAGGGTAAGTCTTTGCCACAAATCAGCAGTTTTTCTCCCTCTTACTTACCCCCAGACCTCTTCACGGCGAGCTGGGCTTACGTACCTTCTAGGCGGCTCTCTCTACCGCCCTTTCTCGGACTGTGTGGGATACTTCGGGCCTCCGTGTTACAGTGTGATCAAACGCACACTCCTCGCACACTGCCCGGCCCGTGGATATGACGTCACCTGCCTTCGCCGACGGTGGGTATCTCTGTGACAAATTCTTGCAGCTTGCTTGTAGGTACTGGCGGCACTCCACCTGGGCTCGTTCTTAGCCTTCTCCCGGCTGGACTCACACCTGGTCTTGCCACTGTGAGAACTGCGGCTTTCACCGCACACGGGACGTCTCTCTCCCAGCTCCAACACACTTCCAGGCACTCTGCGCTTAAGTGTACTTTGATCCTTGTCTATACGACTTGGCTTGTCTTTTATATGTAGTTTGGCTATGTTTTGTGGCTGAATCCAGGCAGCCAATAAAGGATCTATGGACTTCCTCCTACCACATTAATTCCCCAGGGCAGGGTGCTTCTTTCCCCCAACAATAGGGCTCTGTGGCTGGGTGTCTGCTCGTGTATTGCTCCACAGTCCAGGGAGCTTAGAGCGTGCACTCCTTCCTCCACGCTCCACCCACAGGAAGTCGGAAAAACTAGTTTTCGATCGCCTAACCCACTTCCTATCCTCCAATTCATTGCTTGACCCCTGCAATCTGACTTCGATCCCCAACACTTAACTGAGACTGCTCTCACCAAGGTTACTAATGATCTTCTTTCTGCTAAAAACAATGTCCACTATTCTATACGTATCTTACTTGACCTGTCTGCTGCCTTTGACACTGTTGACCATCCCCTCCTCCTACGGACTATCAGCTCCCTTGGGCTCTGTGATATTGCCCTCTCCTGGATCCACTCTTATCCCTCTAATAGGTCCTTTTCTGTCTCATTTGCTGGTGACTCCTCCTCTCCATTGCCTCTGTCTGTTGGAGTACCTCAAGGTTCTGTTCTAGGCCCTCTAGTCTAATCTTCTCTATTTATACTTCCTCAATGGGTAAACTTATCAGTAGCTATGGCTTCAACTTTAACCTCTATGCGGATGATACTCAGCTCTACCTATCCACCCCTGCACTCTCTCCTTCTGTCCTTTCCCACATCAGCGACTGCTTATCTGGCATTTCTTCCTGGATGGCCTCTCACCACCTAAAAATCAACATATCCAAGATTGAGCTTCTTCTAATCCCCCCCATCTAAATCTATCCTATAAGATAGGGGGCGCCCTAGAGTATATAAGTATATCTATATGGTGAAATATTTATACAAAATAAAAGATACAAACTATCAAATCAATAAATAATATAAAATAGATAATAAAAATTAAAACAATTAGTGCAACAAAATTTAAGAATGATAGAAACAATTCAAATAATGTGATAAAAACAATTAAAGTGATATAAACAATTCAAAAAAGTCTCTGAGGAGTAGATAGAAGGTGTCAAGGCAGCAATCTGTAGAGAATCCGGCCAGGATCCTAAGAGGATGATCTATAAAACATAAGAGAGACAGATGCGCCACATGGCCCAATATTGTTTGTTCAGCAGGGTGGATGTGATTTAATGATGCCAATGCAAACTCACAATTTTGGAAGCACTCCAGTTAGTGCAACAGAAGCAGTCTGGGATCAATCACAGTCACCCAGCAGACCGACCTCTTGGATAGAGTAGTATATTTCTATAAAAAGATAAGCAGACACAGAGGTGCCTATATGGCCTAGTACATTTTGGAACCAGAAGGTGATGTTGTATATATTTGAAAATATACTCACATTTAGAAAAGCATCTCTTTTTGCTGAGAAACGCGTCGCTTGTTTTTATTGTTTTACAAAGTAAAGTATTACTCTTTTTTACAAACACTTGCTATTGTGTATCATTTGGACCTACTCTGGTCCCCTGGATTTTTGCTGATTGCTTCCTGTGATAACCTGGCCATAGTCTGTTGGGTGACTGTATTGATCCCTTCCTGCCTGATTAGCATCAATGGAGATGCTTTTCTAAATGTGAGTATATTTTCAAATATATACAACATCACCTTCTGGTTCCAAACTGTACTAGGCCATATAGGCACCTCTGTGTCTGCTTATCTTTTTATAGAAATATACTACTCTATCCAAGAGGTCGGTCTGCTGGGTGACTGTGATTGATCCCAGACTGCTTCTGTTGCACTAACTGGAGTGCTTCCAAAATTGTGAGTTTGCATTGGCATCATTAAATCACATCCACCCTGCTGAACAAACAATATTGGGCCATGTGGTGCATCTGTCTCTCTTATGTTTTATAGACCATCTAAATCTACTCCAGTTTTAACTTTACTATCACTGTTGGTGACGCCACTATCTCCCCATCACCCCAAGTCCACTGCCTAGGAGTTACACTTGACTCCGATCTGTCCTTCATACTCCACATCCAATCGCTCTCTTCATCCTGTCGCAACCACCTACGCAATATCTCCAAAATTCGTCCTTTTCTGAGTGCTGAAAATACTAAACAGCTAATCCATTCCCTCGTAATTTCCCGGCTTGACTAATGTAACAACCTACTAACTGGCCTTCCTTTCTCCCGCCTCTCCCCCCTTCAATCCATCCTAAATGCTTCTGCTAGGCTAATCCACCTCTCCCAACGCTATGTATCCGCAGCACCCCTCTGTGTGTCCCTTCACTGGCTCCCCATTCACAGCAGAATTAAATTCAAAATTCTCACTCTGACCTACAAAGTCCTTACCAATGCAACCCCCCTACCTGTCCTCACTCATCAACAAATATACTCCAGCCCGTCCCCTAAGATCCAACAACGATCTACTCCTTGCCTCTTCTACCATCATCTCCTCCCATGCTAGACTACAGGACTTCTCTCGTGCGGCACCAACCCTCTGGAACGCACTTCCTCGAGCTGTCAGACTTCCCCTAACCTCTCCTCCTTTAAATGCTCCCTAAAGACCTTCTTGTTCAGGGAAGCCTATCACCAAATCAGTAACTAATGAATTCCACTTGCACCTCCTGTTTCTCACCCTCCTACCCATTTAGATTATAAGTTCCCACGGGAACAGGGCTCCCAATTCCCCCTGTATTTGTTTGTTAAATTTTGTCTGGTTTCTCATATTGTACTGTCCTTTTATCTTTGTTACCCATGGACAGCGCTGCAGAATCTGTTGGTGCTTTAGTAATAAAGAATAATAATAATGTAAAAAAAGGTACATAACATATTCTTACTAATACTAATGACCCGAGTCTATCACTCTATTTCTTCTATCTAATTCCCTGGGGCATAAACATGACCAATGTATATATCCCATAGGACTTTCATTTGTAGAAAAATATCCCTCCTTCCATTCTTCATAAATGCATACTGTTCCAAATCTAGTACATGTCGAAACTGACTGTACCACAGTGTAATAGTTGGAGCAGCCTGTGATTTCCAGTTTTTGGCTATAATTTTTTTCATGCTATTGCTGGCTATGAATAATAGTTTCTTCTTATATGTAGGAAGTTTGCTAGGTATGATATTTAGTAGCCAAATTAGGGGGTCAGGTAGTATTATAACTTCAAGCATTGTAGAAGTTGCTTTAATTATTGATTGCCATTCCGGGTTTAGTGTTGGGCACGCCCACCAAGTATGTGACATTGAACCAGAAAGTTTGTTCACATCTCCAACATTTGTCTGAAGTGGAGGGGAATAACTTATTAATCCTAACAGGGATAAGGTACCACCTCTGTATTATCTTTATATTTAGTTCAATTAGGTTACTAGATACCGATACTTTAGTAATGTTTGAAAACATTTTGGACAAGTCTATGTTCATAAGGTCTATGCTTAGTAAAACCTTGTGGAGGCCTTTATAATAAGGAATAGGATAAGGATAACATTTGTCATCTGGGTGTGTCGGATTGGCAGAGAGTCTCGAAGTGTGTCATTGGTCTTAGTAAATTTTGTCTGTCCGGGTGTTTGGTAATGTACAAGTGGCATTGGTGCAATAGGAACCAATTACTAAACATGTCTAGACCTTTATCTAGGCCATTTGAAAAGAGATTCTCCTCATTACCGTGCGCGTGTGGCAATGCTTAGATTTTTTATTTTCTGTATCATATCAGTGTAAGGGGTGTCGGGGGAGAACTGTGATGTGAGATGAGGGTGCTCGACCAAAATTTTACTCCATCATATGCTAATTTCTAAGCCATTGAAGGCCTCTTCTTACCTGAATGCATTTGACAGTTTTTCACTAATAGAGGACGTCAGTTCAGGTGAGCCATATAGATAACATTGTGCTCACGCCTAAGAAGTTATTTAAGAGTAAGCACATGTATTGCCTGGAATGCAAGTCTGTCAAAAGATCTGACATAAGGAGGCAGTCTTCAGAAGCTTAGATACAAGTTAATCACAGAGATAAAAAGTATATTAATATAACAGTGATGGTTACGCAAAACTGGAGAATGGATAATAAATGGATTATCTACCTTTTTAAACAATACAAATTCTGGAGTAGACTGTCCCTTTAACATGCAACTCATTAATTTATTTAATTAAAAAAAACAACAACTAAAATGCAGATTTTACATTATAAATATAACTTTTATGACAAGTTATAAGTGGCTGTTTAGTTAATGAAACAGTTCTAGTGTATAATACCGCTTAAATCTCTAGAATTACATTCATGCCATTGCTAAATACAATTTTTAACTGAATATTATGTATAATTTTTATCTGAAATGTATCACTTTAATTGAACTACTTGTTTCTTGCTAAATGTGTATTTCATGTTCAAATGATAACAGTTATAAAACGATGTAAAAAATAAATTATTACAATAGGATATCAAATTAAAACATAAATGCATTTCTTTTAGCTTTGCACATATTGCCCATATCTAAAGGAATACAATATCCCATAAACGGTTTTTGCATGTTTTTATGTTTAAGCATTACAGTGTTTAGCAATGCTTAATAAATTAACCCTTTATTTCAGCCCTGATGTAAAAGCATTCTTGCAGTTGGACAGCCCCAAACATCAGTTAGAGCCACCAGAAGATGAAGATGAAAGTAATGACCACAAGGTAAGAATGTTCCTTGTCATTTACTTCTGAAAAAAATCTTTTGTTTACTGTGAGATGCACTTAGCCAACCAGGAAACGTATAAAGAAAGGAACTAAGATTTTCTCTGGTCCTGCAAAGTCATTTTTAAATACAGTATGTATAGGGCTGTCACCCAGCTGCTGACATGGCTGGTACTTTTAAGGTTTGGGTAAAAAATTAAACTAATCATTAAATATAGAAATAAAGATGCTATCATGGTGAAACTGAGTGTTTTAGAATCTAATTATAAACCAGAAATAATTTTAAATAAATGATAGTAGTTTAGTTTCTAATTTATGCTGTATAAATATTTATACAAACGTATGTTAATTAACATGGCTGGTATTTGTTTCCAAAAGAGGAGGCAACCCTACGGGGTTGATTTATCAAGCTGCGACGGACAGGGGTGCACATACACGCTCCTGTCCGCTGCAGCTCGCCTCTGGTGGGCTGAATTCTGCTTCCGGAATTCAGCATTGCACACAAGCACTATATTGCGCTTGCGTGTAATCCCCCACACAGCCAATCGCGTGCGGGCAGGAGCTCTCAATCTCCCCAGTCAGATGAGACCGGGAGATTGAAATTCACCACCTAAGAGGTGACGAAAGGTTAGGTAAGCAGCGCTCTGATAACCGCTTTTTGTTAAATATGGACTGCAGGTTCTCACAAGAGAACCTGCAGTCGTAGGGGTGCGAAGCCTGCCGAAGGCTTTGATAAATCAACCCCAATGTATGTATGGTTAAACTTTGCAAAATATCTGCTTCTATAAAAATAAATGATTAAAAAACATTTAAACCTGTAATGTTGCTAGAAAACTGCGTTTTGCAAATCCAGGGACATATGCCTTGAAAAAGTTGCTTAAAGAGACATAAAACCCAAAACATTTCTTTCATGATTCAGATAAAAAATACAATTTTAAACAATGTTCTAATTTATGTTTATTATCTAATTTGCTTCATTCTCTTTGTATCCCTTGTTGAAGAAAGGGCAATGCTCATGGGTGAGCCAATAACATGAGGCATATATTTGCAGCCACCACTTAGCAGCTCTTGACCCTACCTAGGTATGCTTTTCTACAAAGGATACCAAGGGATCAAAATAAAATAGATAATAGAAGTACATTTGAAAGTTGTTTAAAATTACATGTTCTCTCTGAAACATGAAAGAAAGAAACTGGGTTTCATTTTTCTTTTAATCTCGTTTGCTTGGGGCCAGTTAGAGGCAGAAATATGTTCCTGCACTGATCAAGCAATCACTGTGAGGGCTCTGGATCCTGCAGGATGGCCTCCAGCCTCCCAAGGAGAGTGATAAGACCACAATGTTCAGAGTTAACTTTCAGGAAAAGCGTACAAAATAATGAAAGTGCCTTACAATTTTTTAAATAAGTATAATTAAACCTTTTGTGGGTAATAAATCCTGAAATTGTCACTTGAAAGGACCATTAAATTCAACAACTATATCATCATGTGACAGCCTTCACCAAATCATAGACTCATATACGATTATGTATATAGTGTGAACTATTGCACCTGCTAATTAGGGGCTGGTGCCTCAGCAAGTGTGCATATAAAAAATGTACATCATTTTATAGTGAAAGTTAAATGCAAAGTTTTTTTTTTTACTATTGATTTCTCTGTCTGAATCATGAAAATTTAATTTTCACTTTAAGTATTATACTGCAAAGCCTTGTGTAAATGTACTGTCAGTAACATGCAACTCCTTACGTACTGAGCATACTGTATGGTTGAAATGTAAGAATTTTGATTTTCTCTCTTTTGTAACAGAATGGTTCTACATCTCACAATGTCAACCTGGGACCATCTGGAAACCCACAGTAAGGCATAAATCTCTCAAAATTTGCCAATAGAAATAGTCCTTTATTTTCTATGTTTACAGTGTAAAGTTCTTCTGATGACCTTTCTGGTTCTTTTCCAGACATTTTCTTTGTGGGTGTAGAGTTACACCTTCCCAATTCCACTCACAATAAAACTTATGAGAGTTTTGTTACACTTACATTATGTGCATTGTATTTTATATTACTTTACACTTTAGATTGGGTGTTTTCAGTATTATACTTTAGATTGGGTCTTTTCAGTATTATTACATTCAATATTTGCACTTTCTAGTTTATATTTTAATACATTTAGATTTAACAGTGATTTTACAAATTCTGATTTATGTTGTGAAAGTTACTTTAACAAATTAGGATCATACTTTGTATATTTATGTGTAGCTTTTACAACTTACATTGCATTTAGTATTTTCTCTATTGTAAAATATAACATATATAATTAATTTGTAATTGATGCAGACTGAGCATTTATATCAGCCCCAGGTGTTCTTCAGCTACCTTCTCTCTCTCCCCTGTGAAAGTTTGTATCCCACAAAGCTTCATTACTTTATGTAGAAGTCATCTCTAATCTCTCTGATACTTCCAGGTTCTGCCCCTTTTCTTATAGAATTTAGTGAGTTCAGCCCCTGTGAAGTCTGCAGTATAATTTCTCTAAAAACTAGAAAATCTTCACTTAGAAATTAATTAAGCTTCCTGTGAAACTGAAGCTGTCGGTTTTATTTTAAAAGAAGAAATACAAAGTGCAATGTAATATTTTAAAGACACACATACATATACAAAGTTAAAGTTACACAGAAACTGTGAAAGCATAATCAGAATTTGTAAAATCACAATCCTAAATACACTGCTGTATACAATACTTTAGTATTCTCTATATAAACAATATGTAAGCAAGAGTCAGCAAGCAGCAGTCAAAATGGGGTTAAGATGAGGTACTTTTTTCTTTTCTTTTCAATCTGTCTAAGTATTGGCCCTTGTGTAAAGACAGATAAATAAGATAAGGAGGCTTTTGTGTATAGACAGATAGATGAGATTAGGAGGTCTGCTATTTCTGTAAGTCCAGTCTTCTATCTTCATCCTTCCGATGCGGAGCGGGTCCATCTTCAAGACATCCGGCGCGGAGCACCCTCTTCTTACGACGACTACCCGACGAATGAAGGTACCTTTAAGTGACATCATCCAAGATGGCATCCCTTAGATTCCGATTGGCTGATAGAATTCTATCAGCCAATCGGAATTAAGGTTGAAAAAACAGCCAATAGAATGCAAGCTCAATCCTATTGGCTGATTGAATCAGCCAATAGGAATGAACTTCAATCCTATTGGCTGATTGCATCAGCCAATAGGATTTTTTCAACCTTAATTCTATCAGCCAATCGGAATCTAAGGGACGCCATCTTGGATAACGGCACTTAAAGGTACATTCATTCGTCGGGTAGTCGTCGTTGGAAGTGGATGCTCCGGATGTCTTGAAGATGGACCCGCTTCGCGTTGGAAGGATGAAGATAGAAGATGCCGTCTGGATGAAGACTTCTGCCCGTCTGGAGGACCACTTCTGCCGGATTCGTTGAGGACATCTTGCTGCTTGGATGAAGCCTTCTCCCGGGAAGTGAATCTTCGGGGGTTAGTGTTAGGATTTTTTAAGGGTGTATTGGGTGGGTTTTATTTTTAGGTTAGGGCTTTGGGCCACAATAGAGCTAAATGCCCTTTTAAGGGCAATGCCCATCCAAATGCCCTTTTCAGGGCAATGGGGAGCTTAGGTTTTTTTTAGTTAGGGTTTTATTTGGGGGGTTGGTTGTGTGGGTGGTGGGTTTTACTGTGGGGGGGGTTGTATGTATTTTTTTTTACAGGTAAAAGAGCTGATTTCTTGGGGGCAATGCCCTGCAAAAGGTATTAGTAGTTTAGGTTAGGCTAGGTTTTTTTTATTTTGGGTGGGCTTTTTTTATTTTGATAGGGCTATTAGATTATGTGTAATTAGTTTAAAGATCTTGTAATTTGTTTTTTATTTTCTGTAATTTAGTGTTTGTTTGTTTTTTGTAATTTAGCTAATTGTATTTGATTTATTTAATTGTATTTCATTTAGGTAATTTATTTAATTGTAGTGTAGTGTTAGGTGTTAGTGTAACTTAGGTTAGGTTTTATTTTACAGGTAAATTTGTCTTTATTTTAGCTAGGTAGTTATTAAATAGTTAATAACTATTTAGTAACTATTCTACCTAGTTAAAATAAATACAAACTTGCTTGTAAAATAAAAATAAACCCTAAGATAGATACAATGTAACTATTAGTTATATTGTAGCTAGCTTAGGGTTTATTTTACAGATAAGTATTTAGTTTTAAATAGGAATAATTTAGTTAATGATAGCCATTTTATTTAGATTTATTTAAATTATATTTGTTAGGGGGTGTTAGGGTTAGACTTAGGTTTAGGGGTTAATAAATATAGTATAGTGGCGGCGACGTTGGGGGCAGCAGATTAGGGGTTAATAAATGTAGGTAGGTGGCGACGATGTTAGGGGCGGCAGATTAGGGGTAAATAATATTTAACTAGTGTTTGCGAGGTGGGAGTGCGGCGGTTTAGGGGTTAATATGTTTATTCTAGTGGCAGCGATGTCCGGAGCGGCAGATTAGGGGTTAATATTTTTATTATAGTGTTTGCGATGCGGGAGGGCCTCGGTTTAGGGGTTAATAGGTAGTTTATGGGTGTTAGTGTACTTTTTAGCACTTTAGTTATGAGTTTTATGCTATAGATTTGTAGCGTAAAACTCATAACTACTGACTTTAAAATGCATTAGGAATCTTGCGGGATAGGCTGTACCGCTCACTTTTTGGCCTCCCAGGACAAGCTTGTAATGTCATCGCTATGGAAGTCCCATTGAAAAAAGACTATAAACAATTTGCGTAAGTTGGTTTGCGGTAAGGCCAAAAAAGTGATCGGTGCCCCTAAACCTGAAAGACTCGTAATACCAGCGGACGTAAAAAAACAGCGTTAGGACCTGTTAACGCTGCTTTTTCACCTTCCCGCAAAACTCGTAATCTAGCCGTCTGTATTTAAAGGGATGTCAAAGAGTGTTTTATTGTTGTAAAAAAATGCACTAAGCAGTGAGTTATACTTAATAAAAATCAGTGCAATATGTATTTTTCTTATTTTTTTTAGAATATTTTACCTTTTATTTCTTATTTTAACTTAATTTGTGCAGTGTCAATTACTTCTTGTCACAGCCCTACAAGAAGGCTGTGGTCTCTACAGGAAGGCTAATCTAGCTTGATGTCATAACTCTTCTAGAGTAACTTGATCTAGATTACTATTCAGATAATATTAGAGAGACAGTAAATCTGTTTTGCTCATGCTCAGTTGAACCCTCCCTGAGGGCAGGGGCTATAATGAGAAACTCTTAAAGGGACATGAAACCCCAAATTTTTCTTTCATGACAACTTTCCAATTTACTTCTATTATTTATTTTGCTATCTTCTCTTCTTATCCTTCGCTGAAAAGTTTATCTAGGAAAGCTCAGGAGCAGCAAAGAACCTAGGTTCTAGCTGCTGATTGGTGGCTGCATATATATACCAATTGTCTTTGGCTCACCCATGTGTTCAGTTTGAAACCAGTAGTGCATTGCTGCTCATTCAACAAAGCATACCAAGAGAATGAAGAAAAAATGATAATAGGAGTAAATTAGAAAATTGCTTAACCCCTTAATGACCAAGGACGTACGCCACACGTCCTCAAAAAAAATACAGTTAATGACCGAGGATGTGTGGCGTACGTCCTTGGTCTGGAAAGCAGCTGGAAGCGATCCTACTCACTTCCAGCTGCTTTCCGGTTATTGCAGTGATGCCTTGATATGGAGGCATCCTGCAATAACCCCCCTTGGCCATCCGATGCAGAGAGAGCCACTCTGTGGCCCTCTCTGCACCGGACATCGGTGGCCGGTATCGTTGGTGGGTGGGAGCAAGTCTGGGAGGTGGGTGGGCGGCCATCGATGTGCCGAGTGGAGGGAAGGGGGACGGGATCGGGGGCGGAACCGTCGGGAGCGTGCACGGGAGCGCGCACGTGCACGGGGGGCAGCGGGCGGGCTCGTGCACGGGGCGGGAGCGGGAGGGAACCGCTACACTACAGAAAAATAAAGCTGGTAAAAGCTAAAAAAAAATAATTTTAAAGTTATAAATAACAGCTAAGGGATCTGGAAGGGGTGGGGGGTTGGTCTTGGGGGGGGGGAAGCTACACTACAGAAAAGGGTATTTTTAAAACAAAAAAGGCTCATTTGTTACTAAACTGGGTACTGGCAGACAGCTGCCAGTACCCAAGATGGCGCCCATTAAGGCAGAGGGGGAGGGTTAGAGAGCTGTTTGGTGGGGGATCAGTGAGGTTGGGGACTAAGGGGGGATCCTACACAGCAGCATATGTAAATATGCCAAAAAAAAAACAAAAAAAAAAGGCCCAAGTATAGCTTTTATTTTAGTACTGGCAGAATTTCTGCAGTACTTAAGATGGCGGGGACAATTGTGGGGTGGGGGAGGGAAGAGAGCTGTTTGGGAGGGATCAGGTGGTCTCATGTTTCAGGTGGGAGGCTGAGCTCTACACTAAAGCTAAAATTAACCCTGCAAGCTACATAATTAACCCCTTCACTGCTAGCCATAATACACGGATGAAATGCAGCGGCATTTGGCGGCCTTCTAATTACCCAAAAAGCAACGCCAAAGCCATATATGTCCTGCTATTTCTGAACAAAGGGGATCCCAGAGAAGCATTTACAACCATTTGTGCCATAATTGCACAAGCTGTTTGTAAATGATTTCAGTGAGAAAACCTAAAATTGTGAAAAATTTAACGTTTTTTTTAATTTGAATCGCATTTTGGCGGGTGAAATGGTGGCATGAAATATACCAAAATTGGCCTAGATCAATACTTGGGGTTGTCTACTACACTACACTAAAGCTAAAAGTATCCCTAAAAGCTCCCTAAATGCTCCATAATTAACCCCTTCACTGCTGGGCATTAATACACGTGTAGTGCGCAGTGGCATTTAGCAGCCTTCTAATTACTAAAAAGCAACGCCAAAGCATATATGTCTGCTATTTATGAAAAAAGGGGGATCCCAGAGAAGCATTTACAACCATTTAAGGCCATAATTGCACAAGCTGTTTGTAAATAATTTCAGTGAGAAACCAAAAGTTTGTGAAAAAATTAGTAAAAAAGTGAACGATTTTTTGTATTTATCGCATTTGGCGGTGAAATGGTGGCATGAAATAGTACCAAAATGGGCCTAGATGAATACTTTGGGATGTCTACTAAAAAAAAATATATACATGTCAATGGATATTCAGAGATTCCTCAAAGATATTAGTGTTCTAAATTAACTTAGCTCGCTAATTTTGAAAAATAATGGTTTGGAAAATAGCAAAGTGCTAACTTGTATTTATGGCCCTATAACTTACAAAAAAAAGCAAAGAACATGTAAACATTGGGTATTTCTAAACTCAGGACAAAATTTAGAAACTATTTAGCATGGGTGTTTTTTTGGTGGTTGTAGATGTGTAACAGATTTTTGTGGGTCAAAGTTAGAAAAAGTGTGTTTTTTTTTCAATTTTTTCTCATATTTTATAATTTTTTTATAGTAAATTATAAGATATGATGAAAATAATGGTATCTTTAGAAAGCCCATTTAATGGCGAGAAAAACGGTATATAATATGTGTGGGTACAGTAAATGAGTAAGAGGAAAATTACAGCTAAACACAAACACAGCAGAAATGTAAAAATAGCCTTGTCCCAAACGGACAGAAAATGGAAAAGTGCTGCGGTCATTAAGGGGTTAAAATTGCATGCTCTATCTGAATCATGAAAATAAAAATTGGGTTTCATATTCTTTTAAGTGCTCATTTTGCAAGAAAACAAGTTAGTTTTTTGCTGTTTTTTTACACAATCTGTTTCCTTTTATGGTAACTTTGATTTAACATATTTGTTTAACAGTTTTACATATTACAACTTATATTAATATCCATTTTAAGATGTTTTATATTTACTGCTGTTATTATCCATTACATTTTAGTGCTAAGCCTTCTGACTTTGAATACCTGAAAACTAATTGGGAAAAGGAAGCTTTGGAAAAGTAAGTGGTTTTTTATTATTATTTTTATAAATTCCAAAATAAAATGATATATAGTAATATAATCTCCTTTTTAAACATATACATTTGTAAATATACTTTAGGTTATTCTTACAAGAAGAAAGCTTGACAGTAAATATTATGCAATTAAGGTGCTGCAGAAGAAAGTTATTCTCAACAAGAAAGAGGTATGTTTAGATGAGTACTGAAAACCTTAGAATGTTTTAAGGATTACTGAGAGAAATGGAATAATATGTAAAATGAGCAGTAGATTTTTTCTTACAAATTTTAAAATGTATTTCAATTTGCTGGCCCCCTGTATCATGTGACAGCTATCAGCCAATCACAGACTCCTATATGTTTATGCTGTAAACTCTTACACATGCTTAGTAGTAACTTGTGCCTGAGAAAGTGTGCATATTAAAATACTGTGCACTATTTGATAATGGAAGTCAATTGGAAAGTCTTTTAAAATGACATGCTTTATCTAAATCATTAAAAAAAAAAAATTGACTTTAGCTTCTCCTTTAAAGGGACAGACTACAATAGAATTTTATTGTTTTAAAAGATAGATAATCCCTTTATTACCCATTCCCCAGTTTTGCATAACCAACACAGTTATATTAATATACTTTTTACCTCTGTGATTACCTTGTATATAAGCATCTTCTGACACCCCCTGATCCCATGACTTTTTATTTATTATCTATTGACTTGCATTTAGTAGTGTTGTGCTAAATCTTAAATAAATGCTCAGGTTTGCACACAATTTTATCAATATAGCCCACATGAACTAGCAGTCTCCTGTTGTGAAAAGCAAATAAAAAAGCTTGTGATTAAGAGGCTGTCTATAGAGCCTTTAAAACAGGCCGAAATTTAGAGGTTTAACCCTTTAATGACCACAGCACTTTTCCATTTTCTGTCCGTTTGGGACCAAGGCTATTTTTACATTTTTGCAGTGTTTATGTTTAGCTGCAACTTTCCTCTTACTCATTTACTGTACCCACACATATTATATACCGTTTTTCTCGCCATTAAATGGACTTTCTCAAGATATCATTATTTTCATCATATCTTATAATTTACTATAAAAAAAAAAAATATGAGGAAAAAATGGAAAAAAACACACTTTTTCTAACTTTGACCACCCAAAATCTGTTACACATCTACAACCACCAAAAAACACCCATGCTAAATAGTTTCTAAATTTTGTCCTGAGTTTAGAAATACCCAATGTTTACATGTTCTTTGCTTTTTTTGCAAGTTATAGGGCCATAAATACATGTAGCACTTTGCTATTTCCAAACCACTTTTTTTCAAAATTAGCGCTAGTTACATTGGGACACTGATATCTTTCAGGAATCCCTGAATATCCATTGACATGTATATATTTTTTTTTAGTAGACAACCCAAAGTATTGATCTAGGCCCATTTTGGTATATTTCATGCCACCATTTCACCGCCAAATGAGATCAAATAAAAAAAATTGTTCACTTTTTCACAATTTTTTTTCACAAACTTTATGTTTCTCACTGAAATTATTTGCAAATAACTTGTGCAATTGTGGCACAAATGATTGTAAATGCTTCTCTGGGAACCCCTTTGTTCAATCATAAATAGCAGACATATATGGCTTTGACATTTTTTTTTTGGTAATTAGAAGGCCGCTAAATGCCACTGCGCACCACATGTGTATTATGCCCAGCAGTGGAGGGGTTAATTAGGGAGCATGTAGGGAGCTTCTAGGGTTAATTTTAGCTTTAGTTTAGTGTAGTAGACAACCCCAAGAATTGATCTAGGCCCATCTTGGTATATTTCATGCTACCATTTCACCGCCAAATGCGATCAAATAAAAAAAAAATCGTTCACTTTTTCACAATTTTAGGTTTCTCACTGAAATTATTTACAAACAACTTGTGCAATTATGGCACAAATGGTTGTAAAAGCTTCTTTGTGATCCCCTTTGTTCATAAATAGAAGACATATATGGCTTTGACAATGCTTTTTGGCAATTAGAAGGCCACAAAATGCCACTGCGCATAACACGTGTATTATGCCCAGCAGTGAAGGGGTTAATTAGGGAGCTTGTAGGGTTAAGTTTAGCTTTAGTGTAGTGTAGTAGACAACCCAAAGTATTGATCTAGGCCCATTTTGGTATATTTCATGCCACCATTTCCCCGCCAAATGCGATCAAATAAAAAATAATCGTTCACTTTTTCACAAACTTTAGTTTTCTCACTGAAATTATTTACAAACAGCTTGTGCAATTATGGCACAAATGGTTGTAAATGCTTCTCTGGGATCCCCTTTGTTCAGAAATAGCAGACATCTATGGCTTTGGCGTTGCTTTTTGGTATTTAGAAGGCCACGAAATGCTGCTGCGCATCACACGTGTATTATGTCTAGCAGTGAAGGGGTTAATTAGGTAGCTTGTAGGGAGCTTGCAGGGTTAATGTTAGCTTTAGTGTAGAGATCAGCCTCCCACCTGACACATCAGACCCCCTGATCCCTCCCAAACAGTGCTCTTCCCTCTCCCACCCCACAATTGTCCCCGCCGTCTTAAGTACTGGCAGAAAGTCTGCCAGTACTAAAATAAAAGGTATTTTTAAAAATATATATATATTTTTTAGCATATTTACATATGCTGATGTGTAGGATTCCCCCCTTAGCCCCAAACCTCCCTGATCCCCCCCAAACAGCTCTCCAACCCTCCCCCTCTACCTTACTGGGAGCCATCTTGGGTACTGGCAGCTGTCTGCCAGTACCCAGTTTCTCCAAAAAAAAATGCTTTATATTTTTTCTTTAAGTTTTTTTTTCTGTAGTGTAGCTTCCCCCCCACAAAACAACCCCCTCCACCTCCCAGATCACTTCGATTTTTAAGAAAAAATATTTTACACAACGTTTATTTGTAACCGTTTTCTGTAGTGTAGCAGTTCCCACCCGCATCCACCCCGTGCACACACCCGCCCCCACCCTCCCGTGCACGCGTGCGCGTCCATGCGCGTCCCCCGGCAATCCCGCCCACGATCCCGCCCCCCCACAACGTCATATGGCCCATAGATGGCCGCCCACCCACCTCCCATGTAAGCTCCCACCCACCAACGATACCGGCCACAGAGTGGCTCTCTCTGCATCGGATGGCCAAGGGGGGTTATTGCAGGATGCCTCCATATTGAGGCATCACTGCAATAACCGGAAAGCGTCTGGAAGCGATCAGGATCGCTTCCAGCTGCTTTCCAGACCAAGGACGTACGCCATACGTCCTCGGTCATTAACTGTATTTTTTTTGAGGACGTATGGTGTACGTCCTTGGTCGTTAAGGGGTTAAATGTTATAAAGTATATTAATCTAACAATGTTGGTAGTGCAAAGCTGGGGAATGGGTATTTAAAGTCATTATCTATCTTTTTTTAAACAATAACAATTTTAGTGTGGACTGTCCCTAATAAGCAAGCATAACCCAGGTTCTCAACCAAAAATGGGCCGGCTCCTATGCATCATATTCCTGCTTTTTAAATAAAGATAGCAAGAGAACGAAGAAAATTTGATAAATCTCTCTCCCCTCTCTTTGCTCTCTCTCTCTCCCCTCTCTTTTGCTCACTCTCGCCCCTCTCTTTTGCTCTCTCTATCCCCCTCTTTTGCTCTCTCTACCCCCTTCTTTTTCTCTCTCTCTCCCCTTTTTTTGCTCTCTTCCCCCCTCTATTTTGCTTGTCTCTCCCCCTCTCTTTTGCCTCTCTCTCTCCCTCTTTTTTTGCTCTCTCTCTCCCCCTCTGGTGTGCTCTCTCTCTCCCCTCTCTTTTTGCTCTCTCTCTTACTCCCCCCTATCTCTCCCCCCCCCCCTCTCTTCCTCCACTCTCTTTTGCGCTCTCTCCCCCCTGTCTCTTTGCGCTCTCCCACTTTCTTTTGCTCTCTCTCTCCCCCGCTCTTTTGCTCTCTCTCCCCTCTGTTTTGCCCTCTCTCTCTCCCCCCTCTTTCCCCCCTCTCTTTGTTCTCTCTCTCTCTCTGTCTCTCACTCCCCTCTTTTGCGCTCTCCCCCCTCTCTTTTGCTCTATCTCCCCTCTCTTTTGCTCTCTCTCTCCCCTTTCTCCCACCTCTCTTTTGCTGTCTCTCTCCCTCTCTTTTACTCTATCTCCCCTCTTTCTCTCTCTCTCTCTCCCCCCCTTTCTTTTGCTCTCCCTCCCCCTCTCTTTTGCTATCTCTCCTTCCCTTTTGCTCTCTCTATCCCCCTCTTTTGCTCTCTTTCTCTCTATACCCCTTCTTTTGAGCTCTCGTCTCTCTCAGTCCACCCGGCCGGCCCCGTTCAGCCCCGCCTGTGTCACGCCCGGCCCCGCCCAGCCCCGCCTGCTTCACACCCGGTCCCGCCTCCGTCACGCCCCTTCACACCCGGTAGATGCCAGGTCAGTCTTGACTCTATTGAAGGCCAGGTGTGTTTGTCCTCGCGCAGCCTCTACTGCGCATTACAGCTTCGGACAAACACACTTGTCCTTTTATATTATAGGATATTACCATCTCAAAGTGTTTGATGTCCCTTTAAGTTTTGGGAATGAAGGAAAGCTATTTTCTTTTCTTATCAGAAGCTTTGTTATTGCATGGCAGAATCTCAGCTATTCTTGCAAATACCATGGGTTCTGCATGCTTAGATAGGGTTTTTAGGCTTATTTTCAATACTTCTCTAATATATATTTTTTTTCTTGCAGCAAAAGCACATTATGGCTGAACGAAATGTGCTTTTAAAAAATGTGAAGCACCCATTTCTGGTGGGATTACATTACTCATTCCAGACCTCGGATCAGCTGTTTTTTGTGCTGGATTTTGTAAATGGGGGAGAGGTAAGATAAAACTCATTGCATTTTTTCTTATGTTATGGTTACAACTACTTTATGTAACTATGGAGGGCAAAAGAACTGTATGTAACACATCACTCTGCTTAACATCTACACACAGGCCTCTATTTATGCAAGGTCTTGCGGACCTGATCCGACAGTGCGGATCAGGTCCGCAAGACCTCGCTGAATGCGGAGAGCAATACGCTCTCCGTATTCAGCATTGCACCAGCAGCTTCCTTTACAAAGATAAATCACTATTAACACAGTGCCTGCCCTTCATAATTGTTTTTTCTTTTACAAGATACGATGAGTCCACGGATTTCATCCTTGTGGGATATCGCCTCCTGGTCAGCAGGAGGAGGCAAAGAGCACCACAGCAGATCTGTATATATAGCTCCTTCCTTCCCTCCCACCCCAGTCATTCTCTTTGCCTGTGTTAGTGATAGGAAGAGGCAGAGTGAGGTGTTAGTTATAGATTCTTCAATCAAGATTTTATTATTTTTAAAGTAGTGCCACAGTGTGCTACTTTGTTCTGGGGTGTAGCCTAGACCGGATCAGTCTCTTCAGTAAAAAGAGAAGCATTTGGTGGCTTTAAAGCAATGGGAACTTGTGGGACATTATTCTCATTGCGCCTCCCATAATTGTTATGCTGCCCTGTTTGTAAAAGTCTGAGGGGGAATATGCTCAGTACTTTTTGTTTCCACAGGCCAATGTGAAGGGGAGAAGAGAACTTCACAAGCAGGGTGAGATGCCTTACTGCCGGGCAGCCTTCCAAGGTAAGTGCTAAGCTTTATTTTCTTGATATGTACTCAGAAGAGTTTTGGCACTTTATATATCCCTGGAATGGGGATGACTTTTTCAAAGGCAGTCCTGAATATCAGAGGCAACATGTCTGCTGTATGACTCCCAGCGGCTTATAACTTATTTAATAGCCGACAGGGAGGGTTTTCCTATAGAACACTTAAATAGTGTGTAGGATTCTTGTGAGATATTTAGGTTTCTAATATGTTGCATATCCCTGTCCTTTCGTTTTCTATGGAAATTGGAAACCGACAGGCAGGGTGGTCTTATTTGGGTTTGTCATAGCATAGATTTGGGAACTGCATAGATTTGGGAACTGCAGACTGCGTTATCCTGTTTAGTGACAGATATACAGGATGATTACATGTTCCTTTTTCTACCGATAGAAACGTAGGGGTCTCCCCTGTTCACTACGGCTTATGTTTAAACTTTATCAGCCGACAGGGAGATGTTTGTTATGCATGTCTTTAACATGTTGGGGCACTATTGAGATGGCAAGATTTAAGTACCTGTCAGTTATAGTGCTAGTTATTGTGATTGTTTGTTTTTACTTTCTCCCGGCGGCTCCATTTTGTTTTTACTAAATGTCTATCCACACAGGGGATTGAGCTCAATACGCCCTCGATGGGCGGAGCTTCGTTTCGTGCCATTGTGTGCGCGCCATTCGGCGGCTCCATCTTGGCTTTCCATGTTTGAGCTCGATACGCCCACAGAGGGGCGGAGCTTCGTTACGCGCCGTTGTGTGCGTGCTATTTGTGCCGGATGCCTCCTCGACTGTGCTTTACGAGCATACAGCTGAGAGGTTGTGCACGCCGCTTGCAGAGTCCTTGTGTGCATGGGACGCTTTCTCTGTCATGTTAGACAGAGAGGCGTCGCCAACACGCAGTATGTAAGGGACTTTCCTTTGGTCATTTTGCCTATAGTCAGTGTCCCATGCAGGGATAGACGGAACTCTTAGGGAAGCAATACACTGGTGTTTCCTGAGTGATATAATTGGGGATTCAATTGAAACCGTGTAAAGGTTTCGCTGTTAATAAGTTGCATAAAGCAGTACATTGATTCTTGACAACTGTTAAACATGACACAAAAGGTCACACATTTTGTTACTTCTATGTTATGTGTCTGTTCCCCATGTTTTAAGAGAAATCCTTTCAGATTTAGATGCTTTAAGCAGCATTCTGACTCTTTGCAACTATTTCATGCAATGCTTGCCTCTAGTATAATTTAAATAAATTGGACATGCTGTTGAGAAGTTTATTTAAAATAAAACATTGCACTAAAGGGTTTTTCAGTCTCTGTACACTTTGAACAATGAACTTTTTGTTAACCTAAGTTTTTTTCTACTCAGTGACATATCTAGTTACTCTTTATGATTAAAGAGTACAGTAACACTTTTTAGTCTATGTTCCACGATGGGGCGCCCTTTTACTGGCGCCTTGCCTACATCCTATGATTGGCAGGCGCCCACATTTGCATGTAAATTTCTGAAGGGTGATTACATTCTGCAATATTGCATGCGAATAGTGTACCTCTGTGGACTAGTGGGTAGCCTTACGTGCTTGCAAGCAGGAGCTTGGGAGTTCGATTCCTCCTGCTACTGCAGTATTTTCATTTGCTTTTGTACAATAATGTTAATAGACTCAATTTTAACAGTGGAAGCGACAGTAAAGGTCATTTTTATTAGGACTTTACTGCTGTTTCTTGGTGGGCATTTATCCTTTGGGACTTAGAATAGAACAAAAGCACACAACAATGTTATCGGAAAATCAGTTATTAAATTCCTGATATTTCCTTGCAGTTTGCAAAATTGGCGGCTATGAGTTTGGGATTTTAAGTCTTAGCACGCTATGCCTTCAATTCGTAATCTTGGTCTGGGGATGTGTTATCACAACCTAAGCTTTTGCTCTTCCTTACAAGGGGGACCCTGTTCGGGCTTGACTTGAAGGAGATTACTTCTGACAGCCAGCTGTAGTAGTCTGAGGGTTGGTTTAGCTGTCTAACAAGCGGAAGGTTTGCAGTTTGAGACCAGCTGCAACTATTGCACCTTGTATGTGTGCTAGCAAGCTGTTTTAAATCACAAGCAACATAGTTTTCGTGCCTTTCAAAACTTTAAGGTAACCAGTCTTGGAACAAGGGTTAACAGTCCAAGAAGCTTGCTGCTGTTTCAAGTCAGCATAGGAGGTTGGCCTCCGATCCGGGACCGGATCTAGTAGGGGGCAGTCTGTCTTCATACAGGCTTGGATAAGAGATCTTCAGGATCCCTGGGCATTAGAGATAGTGTCTCAGGGGTACAAGTTGGAATTCAGAAATTCTTCCCCCAAGAGGAAGGTTTCTTCTTTCTCGATTGTCTGTAGACCAGATAAAAAAAGAGGCATTCTTACACTGTGTAAAATACCTCTCTTCCATGGGAGTAATCTGTCCCGTTCCAATTCAGGAGCAGGGACAGGGGTTTTGCAGATTACTCCCATGGAAGAGAGGTCTTTTACAATCTGTTTGTAGTTCCCAAAAAAAGAGGGCACTTTCAGACCTATCTTAGATCTCAAAGTCTAAACAAATTTCTCAGAGTTCCATCTTTCAAGATGGAAACTATTCGTACCATTCTTCCATTGGTCCAGGAGGGTCAATTTATGGTGACAGTAGATCTAAAGGATGCATACCTTCATGTTCCATCCACAGAGATCATTACAAGTTCCTGAGATTTGCGTTTCTGGACAAACACTTTCAGTTCATGGCTCTTCCTTCAACTGGCAAGGTCCCATACCGACATTGTTTTTTCCTTCCTAAAAACCCACGGGTGGAAGGTAAACCTGGAAAAGAGTTCGCTAGTTATTATTATTATTATCAGGTATTTGTAGAGCGCCAACAGATTCCGCAGCGCTGTAAACATAGTCGGTGTACAGGATAGCTTTTGTAGGGGTCAAGTGGGTAGAGGGCCCTGCCGAAAGTTTCACTGTTGTAGTCGGCTCTTATGAAGCGATCTGTAAACAGCTGGGCCCATAGGCTTACAATCTAAGGGGTTCAAGGGGAAAGCAATGGCGTTAGGAAAGGTTAGTGTTGGTTGTATGCATCCCTGAATAGTAGAGTTTTTAGGGAGTGCTTGAAGCTGTTAAAACTAGGGGAGAGTCTTATGGAGCGAGGCAGGGAATTCCACAAGATGGGGGCCAGTCTGGAGAAGTCCTGTAAACGGGAATGTGAAGAAGTAACAAGAGAGGAGGAGAGGAGGAGATCCTGAGCTGATCGAAGGGGACGGGAGGGAGAGTATCTAGAGACAAGTTCTGAGATGTAGGGGGGAGCAGTGCAGTTGAGAGCTTTATATGTCAGGGTGAGGATTTTATGTTTAATCCTAGAGGCAAGAGGAAGCCAGTAAAGGGATTGGCAGAGAGGTGCAGCAGATGAAGAGCGACGAGTAAAGAAGATGAGCCTGGCAGAGGCATTCATAATGGATTGTAAAGGAGCTATGCGGCAGCTAGGTAGACCAGAGAGGACGGCATTGCAGTAGTTGAGGCGGGAAAGGATGAGAGAGTGGATTAAAATCTTGGTTGTATCTTGTGTAAGGAAATGTCTAATTTTAGCAATGTTTTTAAGGTGGAAGCGGCAGGCTTTAGCCAAGGCCTGGATGTGAGGAGTGAAGGAAAGATCTGAGTCAAGTGTGACCCCAAGACATCAGGCAAGCGGGGTAGGGGTAATGATGGAATTATCAACAGTTATAGAGATTTTGGGGGTGGAGACATTGGAAGAAGGGGGGAAAATAAGGAGTTCAGTTTTGGAGAGATTTAGCTTAAGGTAGTGAGAGGACATCCAAGATGAGATGTGAGAAAGACAGTTAGTGACACGGGTTAGTAAGGAAGGAGGTAGGTCTGGTGCAGAGAGGTAGATTTGGGTGTCATCGTCATACAAATGGTATTGAAACCCATGGGACTTTATTAAGGAACCTAGTGATGACGTGTAGATTTAGAAGAGAAGGGGACCAAGGACAGAGCCTTGAGGTACCCCAACAGAAAGTGGTAACGGGGCAGAGGATGCTCCGGAGAAGGCTACACTAAATGTACGGTTAGTCAGATAGGAAGAGAACCACGAGAGAGCTGTGTCACAGATGCCAAAGGGTTGGAGGGTTGGTCAACAGTGGAGGGTGGTCAACAGTGTCAAAGGCTGCAGACAGGTCAAGGAGGATAAGCAGAGAGAAGTGACCTTTGGATTTTGCTGTAAGTAGGTCATTGGTAACCTTGACAATTGCTGTCTCTGTAGAGTGATGGGAACGAAATCCAGATTGCAGTGGGTCAAGAAGAGAGTTTAGTGTAAGGAAATGGGATAGACGTGCGTAAACTAGCTTTTCGAGGAGCTTTGATGCAAGAGGGAGTAGGGAAATAGGGCGGTAATTGGAAGGGGAGGTTGGATCAAGGGAAGGTTTTTTGAGGATAGGTGTGAGCAGTGCATGTTTTAGAGATGAGGGAAATATACCAGTGCTGAGGGAGAGGTTGAAAATGTGTGTGAGTATGGGGGTGAGGGTAGAAGAGAGGGAGGGGAGTAGCTGTGAGGGGATGGGGTCGAGGGGACAGGTAGTGAGGTGGGAGGACAGTATAAGGGCAGAAACTTCATCCTCATTAACAGGGGCAAAAGAGCTGCATTTTTGGATATTTGGGTTTTGGGTGATCGTGAGCTTTTGAGGGGGGTGGGAGATTGGAAGTATGTTGAAAGCTGATTTCACTTCTGATGGAGTCAATTTTGTTGTTGAAGTGGCTTGCAAAATCTTGAGCTGAGAGAGAGGTTGTGTTAGGAGGTGGGGGTGGGCGGAGAAGAGTGTTGAACGTGTTGAACAGACGTTTAGGGTTAGAGGAAAGAGTAGAGATGAGATTAGAAAAATATTGTTGCTTATAACCATTAAGGGCAGAATAGTAGGAGTTCAGGATGAACTTGTAGTGAAGAAAGTCAGCTGAACTCCGAGATTTCCTCCAATGTCGCTCAGCAGTACGGGAGCATCTGCTAGTTCCGCAGAAAAGGGTTCCTTTCTTGGGAACTCTAATCGACTCTCTATCCATGTAATTCTTTGGAAGGCGGTCAGAAAATTTAACGATTCTGAACACATGCCGAGCTCTTCAGACCAATCCTCGGTGATTAGGGGCTCAGTGCATGGAGTTAATTGGATTGATGGTAGTGGCAATGGACATCATTCCATTTACTCGGTTTCATCTCTGGCCTCTGCAACTGCACATGCTCAGACATTGGCATGAAGATTGTGCAAATTTGTCCTCATATAAATCTAGATCAGAAGACAAGGGACTCTCTTCTATAGTGGTTGTCACTGGCTCATCTGTCCCGGGGGACATGCTTCCGCAGATTCACTTGGGTGATAAAGGCACCGGCTGCCAGCCTGATAGGCTGGGGAGCAGTCTGGAACTCCCTAAGGGCCTAGGGTGTATGGACTCAATCAGAGTCTCTCTTTCTTTTCAATATCCTAGAGTTGGGCGCCATATTTACTGCACCTTGGGTTTGACCTCAGTTGGCTTCGGTCAGATTCATTGGATTCCAGTCAGGCGACTTTACGACTGTAGCTTACGTCAATCATCAGGAGGAACAAGGAGTTCCTTGGCGATGACAGCAGTAACCAAGATACTTCAGTGGGCGGATCTCACTCTTTTTATCTGTCGGCGGTCCACACCGGACTTTCTGAGCAGTCAGAATTTTCGTCCGGGAAAATGGGACCTCCATCCGGAGGTAACTGCCAACTTCTTCTTCAAGAGGGAGAAGGTTCAGTGGCACTACCTATTAAGTTAGACTGCCTACACCCTCATTATATTCAGTAGCTCCTTGGCTATTGATTGGGGTACGTGGTGCTGTGTATTAATTTAATCAACACAAACAAGCGAAGGGTTAAGGACCCATCTCAGAATACACTCATAGCACTCCTAGTAGGCATATGTGACGTAAATTAAACTAGATGTAACATAGGCAACAAATGGTTAGAGAGATCTCATTGAATTAAATAAAATATAACTTTTAATTTTTAACACATAAAAAACAGAGTTAAAATCTAGGGATGTGCAGGTTAAAATTGAAAAACTCATAGTAGAGTGTTGAGATACTGAAATTAATACCTAAATGTGAGATTATACCAGAATAAGAAATTAAGCTCTAGGTAGCGATACCTGAATGTGGATATTTCACATTCTGGATGAAAATGAACACTCTTTTTCAGTGGAGTATTATCAAATGTCACCACAGTTAAAGATAATGTGTACTCCTCTGATGGGCAATCGTGTGGCCCAATATTAATAATGGTGTTCTTAGATTCTTGTATGTTTCAGAAGTGCTCACACCTATTCTAAGCCCCATAATAAAATAATAAAGCCCCCCAAAATAAAAAAAAATCCCTACCCTATTCTAAATTTAAAAAGTTCACAGCTCTTTTACTTTACCAGCCCTTAAAAGGGCCTTTTGCGGGGCATGCCCCAAAGAAAACAGCTCTTTTGCCTGTAAAAAAAACCCCCACAATACCACCCCCCAACATTACAACCCACCACCCACATACCCCTATTCTAAGCCCACCCAAATCCCCCTTAAAAAAGCCTAACACTACCCCCCTGAAGATCTCCCTACCTTGTCTTCACCCAGCCGGGCAGAACTCTTCATCCGATCCGGGCGATGTCAAATCAAGCGGCAGTGAAGTCTTCTTCCATCCGGGCGATGTCTTCAATCAAGCGGCAGTGAAGTCTTTTTCCATCCGGGCGATGTCTTCAATCAAGCGGCAGTGAAGTCTTCTTCCATCCGGCGATGTCTTCAAGCAAAGCGGCATCTTCAATCTTCTTTCTTTGCTCCTCCGCCGCGGAGCATCCATCCGGCACGAAGACTGAACGAGGAATAAGGTACCTTTAAATGACGTCATCCAAGATGGCGTCCGTCGAATTCCGATTGGCTGATAGGATTCTATCAGCCAATCGGAA
This sequence comes from Bombina bombina, assembly GCF_027579735.1. Taxonomy (NCBI): domain Eukaryota; kingdom Metazoa; phylum Chordata; class Amphibia; order Anura; family Bombinatoridae; genus Bombina; species Bombina bombina. The sequence continues at coordinate 922,304,563 of NC_069503.1, forward strand.
TTAAGGTAGAAAAATCTGATTGGCTTTGCCGCTTTGCTTGAAGACATCGCCGGATGGAAGAAGACTTCACTGCCGCTTGATTGAAGACATCGCCCGGATGGAAGAAGACTTCACTGCCGCTTGATTGGACATCGCCCGGATCGGATGAAGAGTTCTGCCCGGCTGGGTGAAGACAAGGTAGGGAGATCTTCAGGGGGGTAGTGTTAGGTTTTTTTAAGGGGGGTTTGGGTGGGTTTAGAATAGGGGTATGTGGGTGGTGGGTTGTAATGTTGGGGGGTGGTATTGTGTTTTTTTTTTACAGGCAAAAGAGCTGTTTTCTTTGGGGCATGCCCCGCAAAAGGCCCTTTTAAGTGCTGGTAAGGTAAAAGAGCTGTGAACTTTTTAAATTTAGAATAGGGTAGGGAATTTTTTTTTATTTTGGGGGGCTTTATTATTTTATTAGGGGGCTTAGAATAGGTGTAATTAGCTTAAAAATCTTGTAATATTTTTTTTATTTTTTGTAATTTAGTGTTTGTTTGTTTTTGTAATTTAGTTTATTTTATTTTATTGAATTTTAGGTTAGATATTTGTAGTTTATTTAATTTATTGATAGTGTAGGTGTATTTGTAACTTAGGTTAGGATTTATTTACAGGTAAATTGGTAATTATTTTAACTAGGTAGCTATTAAATAGTTATTAACTATTTAATAGCTATTGTACCTAGTTAAAATAAATACCAAGTTACCTGTAAAATAAATATAAACACTAAAATAGCTACAATGTAATTATTAATTACATTGTAGCTATTTTAGGGTTTATTTTATAGGTAAGTATTTAGATTTAAATAGGAATATTTTAATTAATAATATTAATATTAATTAGATATATTTTAATAAGAATTTAGTTAGGGATGTTAGAGTTAGATAGGGTTATTATACTTAATATATATATAATATAATAACAATATTAACTATATTAACCCTAATATAATTATGGTTAATAAAGTTAAAATATATATATAATATAATAACTATATTAACCCTAATATAATTATGGTTAATAAAGTTAAAATATATATATAATATAATAACTATATTAACCCTAATATAATTAGGGTTAATATAGTTAATATAGCTGGTGGCGGTGTAGGGGGATTCAATTAGGGGTTAATATTTTTAAAATAGATGGCGGCGGTGTAAGGGGCTCACTTTAGGGGGTATGTAAGATAGATGGCGGCGGGGTAGGGGCTCACTTTAGGGGGTATATAAGATAGATGGCGGCGGGGTAGGGGCTCACATTAGGGGGTTATAGATTCAATATAGCTGGCGGTGGGGTCCGGGGAGCAGCGGTTTAGGGGTTAATACATTTTTTATTGTTAGGATAGTGAGGGGGGATAGCGGATAGAGGGTTAGACGTGTCGGGCTATGTTTGGGAGGCGTGTTAGACAGTACAGGGGATTTAATACTTTAGTCAGGTTTTGTAGGCGCCGGCAGTTTCTAAAGTGCCGTAAGTCACTGGCGAGTCCAGAAATTTGTACTTACGCAGATTTCTGGACATCGCTGGTTTGTCAGACTTACGGCACTTTAGCCTCTGATGGCGCCGTATATAGGATAGCTCGAGTTGCGAGCTAAAACTGTGGGCGGCGGGGGTTCCCTCGCTTGCGCCGCAAACTACGATCTTTATCGGATCGCGCCCTGTGTTCCCTGTCTTGTCCCTCCCTTTTCATCCGTGTACTATAGCTTTGGTATTGTATCCCACAAGTAAGGATGAAATCCGTGGACTCATCGTATCTTGTAAAAGAAAAGGAAATTTATTCTTACCTGATAAATTTGTTTCTTTTACGATACGATGAGTCCACGGCCCACCCTGTTTTTTCTAAGACAGGTCACCTCTGCACCTTGGCTTTTCCTTTCTCTTCCTAACTTTGGTCGAATGACTGGAGTGGGAGGAAAGGGAGGAGCTATATATACAGCTCTGCTGTGGTGCTCTTTGCCTCCTCCTGCTGACCAGGAGGCGATATCTCACAAGTAAGGATGAAATCCGTGGACTCATCGTATCGTAAAAGAAACAAATTTATCAGGTAAGAATAAATTTCATTTTTCTCATTTAATACACATTTAAATGTATTAGCATCTGACAGTGTGAAAGCATCTGACAATGTTACTGACAAGGGCAGATCATTTGACAAAAGAAGTATTTAAACACCCTGATTTATACTTGGTTCACTTCAAGTTGAGGAGGGGACTAACTCTGTCTGGATAATACTTACAGGGACATACAACTGTTAAAATTACCCCTGCAAAGTGTGTAAACACATAGTTAAAGTGAGTTCTGGAGCTTAATGCACTACTGGGAGTTAGCTGATCACATCTGGTGAGCCAGTGCTAAGAGGCATATATTTGTGTATCCACAAATCACCAGCTAGCATCCAGTAGTGCATTGTAGTCTAATTGTGTGATGCTAATCTATGTTGTTGTTTTTTTAAGTAGGGGATAACAAGACAACAAAGTAAATTTGATTACAGACGTAAATTCAAAAGTCTCTTAAAATTGCATGCTCTGTCTAAACCATAAAAGTTTAATTTTGACTTTTAATTTTGACTTTCATGTCTCTTTAATGGAGTGACAAGACAATGTTGTTTACTCTATCACAGACCATGGGAGATACTAGCAACATCTACAGTATACTATAAGGTGTATATTAGTAGAATGTCATTGTTAACATTGTAAGAACATTTAAAGGGACATTGTACTGCAAAATTGCAGTAATCGCCTGTTAGCGCTCCACTTATAATCTAGCCCTAAAAGGGAGAAAAAATTAGCAAGTGACTGCTTATGCTAAAAAAAAAACCAGGTCTCATTTTAAGATTAATGTCCTTAGTATGTGTATAGCTGAGGAAAAGCAAGTCAGCTGTGGATGTTTCTATTGTGTGATCAGATAGGTCCATATCTATGATTGTTATAAGCATATTCTGCTGTAGAGAACAGACATGAATTTAGCAAGCAAAGAAATATGGCTTGTACTAAATAAGTGGGATTTAAGGTGATGTGTATAGGGTTTTTGCTAATGTTTTCTCTTTGCTACATTGTCCCTTTCATTTTCATGTGAGCTGGATGTTTATCAATAGTGACAAATAGCAATGACCATTATCAGTTCCAACGCTGTCTTTAAGATTAGTGTACGTTTCTCTATGAAGTTATCATGGGCATAACATTATTCATACCATGAACAGATAAAAATACAAAACATCAGGCAGATACAGAGACCTTTGCAAGCAAAAGTATATGAACTGCACAATCATATGATGGATATTTGTATATAGTAATAAGAATTAAAGGTACATGAAACCATTGATTTCTTTGATGATTCAGAGAGCATATAATGTTAAAAAAAAGATTCCAATGTACTTACTATGTCTGAATCATAAAATATATGGTAACATAGTAGATAAGGTTGTAAGATGACAGAAGTCCATGTGGTTCTGCCTATTCAGAGACTTCCTGATTTACACTAAAGAAGCAGACAATTGAACTTACATTAAACAATTAGAAAGCCGACCCATTTAACACAAGCAATCATATCCCTGAATTCAGTTTTTTTGCCAGGAATGTATCTATTTTAAATGTATCTAATGTATTGACAGTCACTGCCTCTGTTCTGTCGAGAACTGCAATCTGACGTAACTTCTGGGGAGTCTTCTATTTTAATATCTGTTTTGCCTCTGTCTGAAGGGCACATCCTCTGGCATACACCCAAGTAAACCTTAGAGGGTGAGGTTTACAAGGGGGACTTTGCCCCCTTGAACCCCCAGACGGAGGCAAAATAGATAGTGAAGATAGGTGATTATAGTGCCCATCTGATTAGTTGTGAATCCTGTCACTAACTGGACACGGACCAATCAGATGTATGGAATCACCATAAGTGACATCAGATTGCAGTTTTCGATGAATTGCAGTTCTCAACAGAAACCTCCTTAGACAAGATGTTCCACAATTTGATTACTTTTACAGCTAAATAAAAATAAAATTTTGGGTTTCATGTCCCTTTAACTGACACTTTATATAACATTCTATATATAACAAAAATCATGTGGTTCGCTTCATAATTGTTGTGGCAAATACATTCTCTTGTAAACAGAAGTTTGCTTTATTTTAATTGCAAAATATCTTCTAAATGTTCCAGCTTTTTTTTCATTTGCAAAGAGAGCGGTACTTTGCTGAGCCCAGAGCCCAGTTTTATGCGGCAGAAATAGCCAGTGCACTCGGCTACTTACACTCCATCCAGATTATATACAGGTACTACTATTATATTTATTATTTTTTATGTTTTATTTATAAATCACCAACATATTGAACACAACTTATTGGTAAATAACAACATTATATCTAAAGAAACACAGTTATACAAACTGTAAAGAGTCATAGGGGTTCTACTAGACAACAAAGGTTGTGCGTCTACATGCTTAAAGGGACAGTATACACCAATTTTCATATAACTGCATGTAATAGACACTACTATAAAGAATAATATGCACAGATACTTATATAAAAATCCAGTATAAAACCATTTAAAAATTTACTTAGAAGCTCCCAATTTAGCTTTGTTAAAAAGTCAGCTAGAACACCCACTGCAAGTGGGAAATAGCAGACACTCCCCCTCCCTCTGCATATGAAAAGACTCTACACAAACAGGAGCAAGCTGGAGTAGGTATACGTCGGTATCCTCCTAAAACTTTGGGACTTGGTTAGGAGTCTAAAAATCAGAGCAATGTTATTTAAAAATAAGCAAAACTATGTATTTAAACTCAAATCCTTCCTTACTTTTTCACAATACTTAGAGTTAGACCCAACAGATAACAAATGCTGGTTCCATTATCTTCAACTAAAATCACTCTTACATAAAGTGTTAGGGAAAGATATAAATTCTGCAGATTCAAGCCTAGACAGGATATGTTTAGCTAAACATAGAATGAAAGGAATTATTGGTCTATTATACCCACTATTTAATAGTCCCCCACTCTCTCAAAGTTAGGCTTCATGTCCAAATGGGAACAAGACTTAAACACGGAATTCGCCCATTTTCAATAGACGAAAAAACTGAATTAAGGTACCTCATTTAGTTATAGTTCCCACTTAAAAGAAAACTACTTAAAAACCGCATTTAGGTTGTATCAGATGCCCCTTGCATTTACCCCTTAAGGTATCCCAGCTAGATTGAAATTTCTATAGAGGTTGCCAAGCCACATGATCATATTTCCACATGTGGTGGACTTGCGAACACGTAAAACATATTTGGAATAAGACCTCTGAATTACTATCCAAAATCCTTGAAGTAGAGATCCAACTTTCCCCAGAAACTGCACTATTACATTACACTATAAGAACCCTACCCAAACACACAAATTACTTCATATTCGATATATGCACTGCTTCCAGACTTTGTATTGCGAGATTTTGGAAGACCAACTTGCTAGTTTCACAATAGTGGAACGCAAGATAGAACACATTTATCAAATGTCTAATACAGCAGCAGACTTATTAGATTCCAAAGACCAATTCCTTATGATTTGGTAGCCTTGGATAACATACTCTGAGGCTCAAGTCAGACTCAAGCCCTACATACTTAATACTCCTTATTACTCTGAGGGTCACAGATGACTGGGGGAGAGCCAACCTTCAGTGCCGACCAACAGAATTTTCTATAGTGGGCTCAAGTCAGGCTTAAGCCCTACATACTTAATTCTCCTTATTACTATGCGGGTCACAGATGACTGGGATGGAGCCGACCTTCAGTGCCGACTAACAGAATTTTCTATAGTGGGGACATTGTATACTATGAATGTTTACTCTACTGATAATGATGCTTAATAATTAACAGTCTGTTTGATTAAGCAAACCTTGTAATTTTTCTTTTCTTATTCTTTCATTTACATTATTACTATATGTATGTTGATTCTTTATGATTGCTTTTGTAAAAATAATAATTGGAAAAACAATAAACAAATTATTGAATCTAAAAATAAGCAAAACTATACATTTATAAAAACAAACACTGCATGGGCTATATAAATGGATCATCTACAAAACATTTATGCAAAGAAAAATCGAGTGTATAATGTCCCTTTAAGGAATATTAATATTTATGTTTTAGTTTAAAAAAAATATATCTTGTTCTAAAAATATTTTTTTCTTTATTAATAGGGATTTAAAACCAGAAAACATTCTTCTAGATTCACAGGTAATTTCCACATTTTTTTTTGGCTGGGCAATGTAAATCAATACTATCACCATTGTAAAAAAAATCAGATTACAACTCACATTATTATTGTTATTATTATTATTATTATTATTATTATTATTATTATACTATAATTTTTTTGTTTGCAAAAAAATAATTTCTGTTGGTTTTGTTCTTTGTTTTTCTGGTCTAGGGTCACATTGTTTTAACTGATTTTGGTCTTTGCAAAGAAGGGATTGCAAATTCTGACACAACACTTACCTTTTGCGGGACACCGGAAGTAAGAATCTATGTATTGCATTATGATTCTATAGGTACAATATACATCTGGATCATTTAGCTTTAAAGGATCACTAAATACATTAGAATTACCTAATTAACAAGTGCATAATAAAAAGACAATGCAACAACACCTACTCTGAATTTCTAATAAGCAGTAGATTTTTTCCGGCCCCCTGTTTCTTGTGAGAGACATCAGCCAATCACAGACTAGTATACATATACTCTGTGAACTTGTGCACATGCTCAGTAGGAGCTTGTTCCCCAGAAAGTGTGTATATAAAAAGATTGTGCACAATTTGATAATGGAAGTAAACTGGATAGTGTCTTAAAACTGCATGCTCTTTCTGAATCATGAAAGTTTATTTTGACTTGAGTGTCCCTTTAAGTGTTACCAAATGGATCCTTTTCTACTAATTTCAGAAACATATAACACATCAGCCTTTGTTTATTGCCAATGGATACTGTAATCTTTTGCCAATTCATATTTGGTTTCTTTCCTTTTTAGTACCTAGCTCCTGAAGTAATAATGAAACAGCCATATGACAACACGGTAGACTGGTGGTGCCTTGGCTCTGTCCTTTATGAGATGTTACATGGGCTGGTAAGGTTTTAAGATTTATTTATTTTTTCATTTGTCTGGTAAAATGAATATTCTTAGTAATTTGAGGAGAGAAAAGGCATATCAAACAAAGATTTAGCAAATTTAGTTGAAATTATTTTTATTGTCAAAATATTGTATCTTATACATTGTGGTCTTACAATAGACTTGCATACAACCATTATCATATCTGCATTTTCCTGACCCTCCCACCGAAAGTGTAAATTCCCAGAGTTCTCAGGATTTACCCTGGGCAAGACAAAAGGCATTTAGACACATTGAGAGTGTTCAGTAATTAAATGTCCTTATTTCCTCTTCGGTGTACCTCTTTATCTTTTGAGATTTCTGAAAGTCCATAATTCAGAAGTATATGCTCCACCTTTTTTATGGTGCCTGCAAGCTAACAACTTTAATAGCGTCATATTAAGATACCGTGAATAAAAGCATAGTAGTCCAATCTTTTTTTTTTTTTTGAACATTAAACTAAAACTGTATAAATGAACATAGATTAACTTTTATTGAACATTAAACATTTCCCGTCGAGCTGCAGGAGTACCTTTCATATATCCCTGATATAATTATATAGTCTCCATGTGGTAACTTATTTTTTGATAATCTGATAATCTGAGACAGCCTTGTAACCCTGTTTGCTGCAGTATTAAAGCTCACCTGTCAAGTGTTACACATCTATCCCTATTCATTATCCAATGTGCCCAGATCTTTTGAAAGTGTGCTGAGGTGCCTTGCGACCAAGAGGCAGATTCTGACATAGCATAGATACTATCGAATTTATTAGTTACTTCAGACCAGGGTGGTGCACCTGTCTTCCAGTACCTAACTATACAGATCCGTGTAGCTGTACAAAGTATACTAATAAATACATTGGTGACTGGGCTCAGTGATTCTTCTGGCACATGTAATAGAGCTTGGGAGGCCGATAAAAGGCAATAAAGGACCGTAAAGTAGGCAAGGCCTATTATAAGTTATTTAAAAAGAATTTGATCCTTCTGTAGGAATTGGCCTGTAAGTGTCTCCGTCTGTGGGGAATGTCATACTTTTTTCCCCGTTATATAAGAGTTTGTAATATTGTGAAAAGCAGTCTGTAATTTCATGTGGGTGAGATGTCAAAGCTCCGTCCAGGTTTTGAATTTGTGGTATAGCTAGGTTTTTTGTCCTTTCTCTCAGTTTATGGGCTAGAAATCTGTCTGGTTTGTTTTCTTATATAAAATACTGACACCGAGATTACGAGTTTTGCGGTAACAGGGGTGCGTTGCTAACGAGCCTTTTGTTCCCACCGCTCCCTTAAGACAACGCTGGTATTACAGGTTTCTTTAAACCTGGCATTAGCCGCAAAAAGGTGAGCGTAGAGCAGAATTTAGCTCCACATCTCACCTCAATACCAGCGTTGCTTACGGTAGCGGTAAGCTGGCTAAACGTGTTCATGCACGATTTCCCCATAGGAAACAATGGGGCTGAGCTGACTGAAAAAAAACCTAACACCTGCAAAAAAGCAGCGTCCAGCTTCTAACGCAGCCCCATTGTTTCCTATGGGGAAAATAAATCTATGTCTACACCTAACACCCTAACATGAACCCCGAGTCTAAACACCCCTAATCTTATACTTATCAACCCCTAATCTGCTGACCCCGCTATCGCTGACACCTACATTATATTATTAACCCCTAATCTGCTGCTCCGGACACCGCCACCACCTACATTATCCCTATGAACCCCTAATCTACTGCCCCCAACATCGCTGCCACCTACATTATAGTTATTAACCCCTAATCTGCCCCCCCAATGGTGCCGCCACTATTATAAATTTATTAACCCCTAAACCTAAGTCTAACCCCTCCCTAACTTAAATATAATTTAAATTAAACTAAATAAATTTAACATAATTAAATAAATTAATCCTATTTAAAACTAAATACTTACCTATGAAATAAACCCTAAGATAGCTACAATATAACTAATAGTTGCATTGTAGCTAGCTTAGGTTTTATTTTTATTTTACAGGCAACTTTGTATTTATTTTAACTAGGTACAATAGTTATTAAATAGTTATTTACGATTGAATAGCTACCTAGTTAAAATAAGTACAAATTTACCTGTAAAATAAATCCTAACCTAAGTTACAATTACACCTAACACTACACTGTCATTAAATAAATTACCTAAACTACCTACAATTAAATACAATTAAATTAAATAAACTAAATTACGAAGAAAAAAAACTAAATTACAGAAACTAAAAAAAGAATTACAAGAATTTTAAACTAATTACACCTGATCTAATCCCCCTAATAAAATAAAAAATCCCCTTAAAATAATAAAATTCCCTACCCTATACTAAATTACAAATAGCCCTTAAAAGGGCTTTTTGCGGGGCATTGCCCCAAAGTAATCAGCTCTTTCACCTCTAAAAAAAATACAATACCCCCCCGAACATTAAAACCCACCACCCACACACCCAACCCTACTCTAAAACCCCCTGAAGATCTCCCTACCTTGAGCTGTCTTCACCCAGCCGGGCACAAGTGGTCCTCCAGAGGGGCAGAAGTCTTCATCCGATCCGGGCAGAAGAGGACATCCAGACCGGCAGAAGGATTCATCCAGGCGGCATCTTCTATCTTCATCCATCCATCCGGAGCGGAGCGGGTCCATCTTCAATCCAGCCGACGCGGAGCCATCCTCTTCAAACGACGTCCTAACACTGAATGAAGGTTCCTTTAAATGACGTCATCCAAGATGGTGTCCCTTGAATTCCGATTGGCTGATAGGATTCTATCAGCCAATCGGAATTAAGGTAGGAAAAATCCTATTGGCTGATCCAATTAGCCAATAGGATTGAGCTTGCCTTCTATTGGCTGATTGGAATAGCCAATAGAATGCAAGCTCAATCCTATTGGCTGATCCATTCAGCCAATAGGATTGAACTTCAAGAGGTTAATATATTTATTTAAGTGTTTCCGATGTGGGGGGGGGGGGCTCGGTTTAGGGGTTAATAGGTAGTTTATGGGTGTTAGTGTACTTTTTAGCACTTTAGTTAAGAGTTTTATGTTCCGGCGTTAGCCCATAAAACTCTTAACTACTGACTTTTTAATGCGGTAGAAGTCTTGACAGGAGAGGGTCTACCGCTCACTTCTTCCAAGACTTGTAATACCAGTGTTAGGCAAATCCCATTAAAAAGATAGGATACGCAATTGACGTAAGGGGATTTGCGGTAGCCTCGAGTCGCGGAAGAAAAGTGAGCGGTGAGCCTGTACCTGTCAGACTCGTAATACCAGCGTTAGGAAAAAAGTAGCGTTGGGACCTCTCAACGCTGCTTTTTAAGGCTAACGCCAAACTCGTAATCTCGCCGTGAGTTTTTAATTTATGAATAGTTCTAAGGGAGTTCTCATTTAGAATCTTAGCTAGGATCTGTCTCTTAAGTGTTAATGATTTAGCAAATTTAAAGGGACAGTCTACACCAGAATTTGTGTTGATTAAAAAGATAGATAATCCCTTTATTACCCATTCCCTAGTTTTGCATAACCAACACAGTTATATAAATACACTTTTTTACCTTTGTGATTACCTTGTATCTAAGCCTCTGCAAACTGCCCCTTTATTTCAGTTCTTTTGACAGACATCCATTTTAGCCAATCAGAGCTGGCTCACTGGATCTCAACGTGCGTGAGCAAAGTGTTATGTATATGACACACATGAACTAACACCCTCTAGTGGTGAAAAACTGTCAAAATGCCCTGAGAGAAGAGGCGGCCTTCAAGGGCTTAGAAATTTGCATATGAACCTCCTAGGTTTAGCTTTCAACTAAGAATACCAAGCAAAATTGGTGCTAAAAGTAAACTGGAAAATTTTAAAATTACATTCTCTATCTGAATCATGAAAGTTTATTTTGGACTAGACTGTCCCTTTAAATATATTTCAATAAATAGTGAGTAAAATGTTGGTATTTTGAACTAGTAGAATGATTTTGTTACATATATTCTTTTTGTGTGCTATACAATTAGATAGATAGATATATAGATATACCATAATAAATATATAATTTATGTTTCAGACAATATCAATTTGCACCTAATACTTTTACATGTTACAGGATATTTACATATAATATGATGTATATGCTAATACCAATAATGTAGTTGTGTAGTAATATGTGTGGTGCAGTTTGTCTGTCATTATCTATTATACAAGAGACTGGTCAGTGGCGTCACAAGGGGGGGGCGGGGGGGGGCGGGCCGCACCCGGGTGACACCCTCCAGGGGGTGACACCAAAAAAAAAAAAAAAAAAAAAAAATTTTTTTTTTTTTTTTTTTTAATTTTATTGAAATTCAAAGAAATACAATGCTGAGATGCATAGATTTTTTTTTTATTAGAGGGGCTGGCATTTGTGAACATTGGCGGGACTGGGGAAGTTGTAGACACACAATTTTTTTGCCCCTTGAGCCAGTGCTGCAATTTCAACAAATAGTTTTCCCGGCTGCTTTTGCTTGTTTGTACTTTGCTTCTCCCCTGTCCAATTTCGCTATGAATGTTGTGGGCATGCCGTGGGGCTTGCAAAGTTGCACTGCTAGCCTAAACCTGCCTGCCTATCTGTGCTCACTGCTCAGTGACATGTGGAGCAGTGGAGTCACTCACTGCTGTGCTGTCTCTCTAAACGGGAACTGGCAAATCATGAGGGGATGCCTGGCACCTGACCGCATGACTGTTTGACACTGTCTTTAAAGTGAAGGAGCCACGTATGATGCCCACCAGACCATTACGGTTACGGTACACTAAGTGCACACTGAACAGGTAGGAGGGCGGGCGGGGGTCTGGGGGTGGGCAGAGTGCAGAGATGATTGTCCATAAGAAGCGGTAGGCACGCGGCTCGGGGCTGTGCACTGACAGACTTGGAACAGAGTCAGAGAGCAGAATTTTCATAGTTTGCGCCTAAACCTTTTCTTTAGTGATTTATTTTTAGAGTGCTCTGTTTATCTTTCATTTGATGGTCTGCTGAGCCAGGGAGCAACTCTAGGCATGAGTTTCATAATTAATGCAGTGCAGTTTACATATTTTGTAAGTGTGTGTCTGAGTTTTTGTGTGTGTGTGTCTGAGTCTGTTTCCGAGTGTTTGTGTGTGCATCTGAGTATGTTTTTAAGTGTGTCTGAGTGTTTGTATGTGTGTGTGCCTGTGTTTTTGTGTGTGCCTGCTTTCGGGGGGGGGGGGTGACACCATAACTTACTGCACCGGGTGACACCAACCCTAGTGACGCCACTGAGACTGGTGGAATGAATTCTTTTTGTGTGAATTTGTAGTAAGAATGTTTATAGACACCTGAAATGTTCTCAGAATCATACTTTTTTATTCAAATAATTCAGTCATCCTTCTAGTGACTTTGCTGTAACCCGTAGGTATTTATTTTCACATCACATGTTTACCTTGGCAACAGTGCAGCATGTCCTTGTTCAAAAAATGTTCAACATGTGATTATTATTGGGCTAAGAAAAACATAAACCTTGCAGCAAATTCTAAGGATTTCTATCAAATAATATTTTTCTAAGATTGTACTATATCAGATGGATACATTTTGTTCTCAGACATATTATTTTCATATGCATTGCACCCTGCCGCGCACTTTTGGCCTGTCACCAGCCCTTTGCCTGGGAACTACAGTTCTTGCATGTTGTGCAGCAATAGGACAAGAAGAGTGTGTGGTAAAATTAGGTGGAGGTGAGAGCTCAGTGCTCCATCTTTCAAGAAAACAAAATGTGAGGTGTACGGCTTTACAACAGGCTGATAGTTGAGGAAAATATCAGCCACTGAGCAGAGAGCTGAGGCCAAATGTGAAGTCGGTAACATCAGCTGTATAAAACTAGCTTCCTTTTTTTAGATCCGTAATGTTATTTTCTCATTCTCCCCCTATAATAGTCTTGAAAGGATAATATATCATTGTCCTTTCTTATATAATTCAAGGATTGATAACACTTGTTGGCATTACAGTGTACAGGGCTGGGACTGCAGCTACTGTATTTGGGGACAAATTACTCTAAAATGCTCAAATCTTTCTATGAAGCAATATTACGGGTCTCATAATTCTCTGCTTTGGGCCCTTGCTCTACTAACTCACTCATGCAAGCCAGTAACCAAATTTTAACTCCTAGATGCTGTTATGATGTTCCATGCTATACCTAACAGTGCTGGGCTTTAACGCCGTTTGGACGGCATGGAACATCCTACCTTTTTTGGAGTCCTGCACCCTCCTACTTTTAGTCAATGGAAAATCAGACTGGAGGGCATGCCTAGCATCGTAGGGAGTCGCCCATGATCCGATTAGGCCTAGAAATCACATGATTGCATTAATGATCACATGATTCCTTTTTTAAATCAAGTGTTTCATCAGAACTTCTTTCCAATCTTAAACACTTCCCCCGGGCATGAAGGGCTTAAGAAGCAATGGTCGTAAGACGGCGTCTTTCTTACCTCTCTGCCACCATTAACATCACCCCGTACTGATCAGACCTAAGTGATTGACAGCCCCTGCTCTTGCGCAATTGATTGCATGACGGCAGGTGGTGAGATTGCACAAGAGAGCTGATGCTGCATCCCACCAGGAAACTTGGACATCCATATCTTCTCAAACATACCTATATGCATGGATGCCAGGAAGCTTTAAGTCAGGATGATTTTTTTGTGGTAGTTTAGGAGTTAATGCTTTCTATATAGAGCATGGGATCAATTCAGTTTAAAGTGAAGGTAAACTTTGATGAATGAAAGCCTGTTTTTTAAAAATACTATTAAAAACAGGGGCACTTTCATTCATCAAAGTTTACAAAGCAGCCGTTTTGATTAAACACTATAGTATTTTTAAAAAACGGTCTTTCATTCAACAAAGTTTACCTTCACTTTAAAACTGTCATTGAACATTAAACACTTAGGGTCAGATTACGAGTGGAGCGCTAACAGTTACACGCAAGCAATAAGGGGTTTATCACGGGTGTTTGCGCTTGTCGGGTTTACCACTCATATTAAAGTATCAAGTTGAAAGTAGGTTTACAATAGAATGATAACCGCATCCTCAGAGCTCTGATAAACTGTTTCATGAAACAAAAAAGTTGCACAAAACACATCAAAAATAAATTACAAAGTACAGTTACACTCTTAATAACACCATCTAGTAAAAATTATTCAAAGAAATATTGCACACAAAAGGTTTAAGGGCTCAAAGATAAGAGTTCTCAGGTGTTGGGGAAAAAAAAGGCAGGCAAAGGGCTATAACATTGATATACATACATATACTTGTCTAAAGATGGATATGTGTAAATGTGTGTGTGTGTTTGTGTATATGTATATATTTATATATATATATATATATATATATATATATATATAAAACGGAAGGGGACTGCACTCTCAGACCGGACTGAGTACACATCCCATGATCCTGCAACATGCTCAGCACTGGGTGCTCACTGGCACTCACAGGAAGCTGTGCTGTCCACATAGTCTTAGACAGTTAACCCCAGACAGGTCTGGGTGCAAGAACCATAGGGAACATTACAAAACTAATTAATACAACACACAGACAAAGTCCAGCACTCACTTATAAGCTCTCAGCTAAGATTAAAAGCAAAAATAGGGGGGCGGAGCCAACTAGCAAAGCGGATGGTCGCATATCGATGGAGCTCCTGGTTCAAACTTTAATAACAAAGATTTATCTGCCTATACCTATAACCAAAACCTTGAGAAATGATATCCTGCGCTATACTTTTTACCTAAAACGAACCTGGGAGCCCATAACAGCATGGTACTATTAGAATGTACACTATGTCTGGATTGCCCGTGCAGAAATATTGACATCTGCGGGACAAATATTGTCAATTCCAATGACACCACCATGTTCCTGGGACTCAGAGGTTAATTTGAGCACCGCTGTGAGAAACCCTGACATTGGCATGAATATACAGGCATTCTATGCAGCTATTATGGGCCCAATGGTGGATTTTAAAAGGAAGACGTGCGATCATCTGGGCAGTCCATGTGGGATGACACGGATAGAAGATATAGCTCTTGTCGATAATATAGTGAAGTCAGAGGTGAGTCTGCAAAACGATGCCCCAGCCACCCGTTCAAATATAGAGCACCCACGTGGCAACTAGAGGGGTCAGAAATGGAATTGAGGAGAAGTGTGTGGGCTTCTGAGACCACCGCACTGGATGAGCAGTATGGGTGCTTTGAGAAACTTGGATCGAGCCACGACGTTACAGGTCACCCCAAGCCCTCGGTACCTTTGGTTGCCTTACCTCAAATCTTCACAGAGGCTCCCGAGCTCAAGCACCACCAGCTCCTGGACATTTTCTCTATGTCAGTTTTAGGGAGTCTCTGCATGCTGATTGCTGTAAATCAGCTGGAGGGTGATTGGAGGGAACGTAGGGCATCTCAGAATGGAGCCCTAGTTGACACCTGGATGAACAGTGTGGACCTGCACAGTCTTGGAGGCATTTCGCCTATGATAAGATCTCAACAAGCTCAGGAGCGCTCAGGTGTAGGCTGAACTTTTATCTTAAACGCATAGCATTAAGGCAGCACACTGTGTTCATATACCCACTATTGGCCCTTCTTCTCTCCTAAAGTGGCTTGGTTTTGGGAGTACACATTGCTGCTGACCCACCTAGGACTCTTACCTTTAGTTAAAATGTCCCTGATGATGGTGTATAGTCCTGAAAAATGGGGACTTTTATACACGACCTGGACTAGTATTGTTTTTTCTTAACAGCCCATCACATGTTTGTTTGTTTTCCCTTCCTCTTATTACCCCTGGTTTGTGATGGGATATCATAATGTTCACCCTGTAGCATTACATATATTTGCCCTCATATCTAGGCTGTATAGTCACCCTGATCGCTAGGCTACATACAAACATTTAAATGTGAAATATTACAGCAATTTTATATGTTTGCTGTATGGGTAATGCAGGAGCTTATCCCTCCTTAAGACCATAGTGCTTAATGATATACTAAATTCCCTGTAGAGGCCATCATACTAGAATTTAGTGTCACCCTGATTATACATATTTTCTCTCATACAAAGTAGGGACAGGAAAACAGAGAGAAGTAGGAAAAGGGATGAAAGAAAACATTTTTTTCCTTTTTATTACACTGTTATCATGTTCCTCTACACTAATTTAGCCAAACTTATTAGAGCTAAAAGACCTATCAATATTCATATAATTACAGACAAACTCTACTCTATTACTAGGGAGTTTGAAATGTTATGCTTATAGACTGCAGACATGGAATAGCTTACCATTAGGACCTACCTAATTTTCAATATAGCGGGGAACCTGTCCTTGGGTATAGGGCCCATGCCCAAGTGATACGATTTAACCGTGATATAGGTATGCCTGCAATTTGTTTTTTTAATCCTTACAGATTTAAATGGCTTCTATTAGCAATACGACCGCAGACCCTGTGCCCTATTCTTTTTAAATCATTTCGTGACTTGGTATGATTTTAACTCTCAGACAATATTTACACCCCACAATATGCAAACTGTAAATATTGTTTAAGCAATGCTCATCTAGTGTATATGTGGTCTATGTGAACCTACTTGTATAGCACTAACTAGCTATTATTGCGGGTTATTGATTCACATTTAGTATTAATACTCTTTGAAGGTTTGAGGCGGTTGCAAATAGCTATACTTCTCTTCATATTGCACCCCACTGTGCCAGGTATAATTTTAGTCCAATACGTACTTAGCTTATTTCTACTTCTTCTTTAGTAACACGCATGCCCACGAGTCCTCATATCTAGTTATATCGCTTTACAAGGCCACATAATATATGTTACCTACTACTCTTAAACCTCCACCCCCCCCCCCCACCACATAATAAGCCTCCTAATATAGGAGGATTACTCGCGCGGTTTGTCTAGTCTATACCGCAACAATTACTAATTCCACTTTTTTTCTATATATAAGTACCACTTGCATACAACATAATATTGTCTTTAATTTTTCTACCTAGCTTAGCAGGATTGTTTAACATTCTTTACAAGTTAAATATTAACTTTTACATTGAACACCACATACCTACAGCTACCATATATATTTACCTTATATACATATGTATATACCTTCATAATTCTGATTCCCTGCTACCTGTTTTATTCATCTTTTTGTGCTTCTTTTTCTTTTTTAAGATGTTGCAACAGGCCCTTACCCTTTTCTACTTTATATTATATTTAAGACTGTCTTAACTTTTACAGTTGGGTTCTCCAATTTTCATAATATGGTATCAGTTTGTTAAGGCTCAAGAGAGGCTTATAGGTTTCTAGGAGAATGTTCTTATTCTTTGCAAATGAAAAATATTAGAAACTATGAGGTATACTGTTTGTTTATAGTAATTACTCTGTGACATAACAGACTCAAATGTACAATGGTTCGTTTTTATTTGATGACTTTGGAAGTATTGTCTATTTGTATTGTACTATTTCATACCTCAATTAAAAAAAATAAAAATATATATATATATATATATATATATATATATATATACAGTGGATATAAAAAGTCTACACACCCCTGTTAAAATGTCAGGTTTCTGTGATGTAACAAAATGAGACTAAGATAAATCATTTCAGAACTTTTTCCACCTTTAATGTGACCTATAAACTGTACAACTCAATTGAAAAACAAACTGAAATCTTTTAGGTAAAGGGAAATAAAAATAAAAATAATATGGTTGCATAAGTGTGAACACCCTTTTATAACTGGGGATGTAGCTGTGTTCAGAATTAAGCAATCACATTCAAAATCATGTTAAATAGGAGTCAGCACACACCTGTCATAATTTAAAGCGCCTCTGATTAACCCCAAATAAAGTTCAGCTGTTCTAGTAGGTCTTTCCTGACATTTCGTTAGTCGCATCCTACAACAAAAGCCATGGTCCGCAGAGAGCTTCTAAAGCATCAGAGGGATCTCATTGTTAAAAGGTATCAGTCAGGAGAAGGGTACAAAAGAATTTCCAAGGCATTAGATATACCATGGAACACAGTGAAGAAATTTAAGTGAAGAAAATATGGCACAACAATGACATTACCAAGAACTAGATGTCCCTCCAAAATTGATGAAAAGACGAGAAGAAAACTGGTCTGGGAGGCTGCCAAGAGGCCTACAGCAACATTAAAGGAGCTGCAGGAATATCTGGCAAGTACTGGCTGTGTGATACATGTGACAACAATCACCCGTATTCTTCATATGTTTGGGCTATGGGGTAGAGTGGCAAGACGGAATCCTTTTTTTACAAAAAAAACCATCCAAGCCCGGCTAAAATTTGCAAAAACACATCTGAAGTTTCCCAAAAGCATGTTGCAAAAGGTGTTCTGGTCTGATGAAACCAAAGTTGAACTTTTTGGCCATGATTCCAAAAGATATGTTTGGCGCGAAAACAACACTGCATATCACTAAAAGAACACCATACCCACAGTGAAGCATGGTGGTGTCAGCATCATGCTTTGGGGCTGTTTTTCTTCAGCTGGAACTGGGGCCTTAGTTAATCTAGAGGGAATAATGAACAGTTCCAAATACCAGACAATATTGGCACAAAAGCTTCAGGCATCTGCTAGAAAGCTGAACATGAAGAGGAACTTCATCTTTCAGCATGACAACGACCCAAAGCATACATCCAAATAAACAAAGGATTGGCTTCACCAGAAGAAGATTAAAGTTTTGGGATGGCCCAGCCAGAGCCCAGACCTGAATCCAATTTAAAATCTGTGGGGTGATCTGAAGAGGGCTGTGCACATTCTGAAAGATTTAGAGTGTTTTTGCAAAGAAGAGTGGGCAAATCTTACCAAGTCAAGATGTGCCATGCTGAAAAACTCATACCCAAAAAGACTGAGTGCTGTAATAAAATCAAAAGGTGCTTCAATAAAATATTAGTTTAAGGGTGTTCACACTTATGCAACCATATTTTTTTATTTTTTATTTTCTTTTACCTAAAAGATTTCAGTTTGTTTTTCAAATGAGTTGTACAGTTTATAGGTCACATTAAAGGCGGAAAAAGTTCTGAAATGATTTATCTTTGTCTCATTTTTTTATATCACAGAAACCTGACATTTTAACAGGGGTGTGTAGACTTTTTATATCCACTGTATATACTTGACTAACATTATCTGAAAAAAAGAAAAGAAAAAATTGAAGGGTTAGTTACCGCATTTGGCCAAATGGGAAAGCCCAGATACCAGGTCAAGGTCCCTTCCAAAAACCTGGGACCCTAAAACAGCCACACAATGCAAGCTCTCAATCCAAGAAACTGGGAACAAGTGAAGGGTGCACAGGCTTATGTAATCACCCTAGACATATACAAAACATGGAAGGGGACTGCACTTTCATACCGGAGCGGGTACACATCCCATGACCCTGCAACATGCTCAGCCCTGGGTGCTCACTGGCACTCACAGGAAGCTGTGCTGCCCCAGAGTCACAGGCAGTTAACCCCAGACAGGTCTGGGTGCAAGAACCATAGGGAAAATTACAAAACAAATTAATACAACACACAGAGAAAGTCCAGCACTCACTTACAATCTCTCAACTAAGATTAAAAGATAAAATGGAAGGGTCAAATGGGACAAGCCCACGTACCACGTCAAGGTCCCTTCCAAAAACCTGGGACCCTAAAACAGCCACACAATGCAAGCTCTCAATCCAACAAACTCAGAACAAGTGAAGGGTGCATGGGATGTGTACCAGGTCCGGTCTGAGAGTGCAGTCCCCTTCCGTGTTTTGTATATGTCTGGGGTGATTACATAAGCCTGTGCACCCTTCACTTGTTCCCAGTTTGTTGTTGGTGAGTAACAATTCTTTTTTTCAGATCCTCAGAGAGTTCTTTGCCATGAGGTGCCATGTTGAACTTCCAGTGACCAGTATGAGAGAGTGTGAGAGCGATAACACCAAATTTAACACACCTGCTCCACTTAGGGGTGTACTCACTTTTGTTGCCAACGGTTTAGACATTAATGGCTGTGTGTTGTTATTTTGAGGGGACAGCAAATTTACACTGTTATACAGGCTGTACACTCACTACTTTACATTGTAGCAAAGTGTCATTTCTTCAGTGTTGTCACATGAAAAGATATAATAAAATATTTACAAAATTGTGAGGGGTGTACTCATTTTGTGGGATACTGTATGTGTGTGTATATATATATATATATATATATATATATATATATATATATATACACAGTATATATATGTGTGTGTGTGTGTGTGTTTATATGTGTGTACATATATTATTTATGTATTTATATGTGTATATTTTATTTATAGACATATATACACATAAAAATACATATGTACCTATATATATATATATATATATATATATATGTGTGTGTGTGTGTGTGTTTGTGTGTATTTGCAGTTAAGTAGATGAAAACATGTTAAAACATATTTATGCAATATTCATATTTCATAAAGGTTTTAACTATGTATTTACACTCTTAATCTGGCCCTTATTGTTTTTATTTAAAAACTGTGCTTTGTTCTACCCTTCCTAGAAAGGCCAAAAAGCAAAATCAGTAACTTAGGTTTTCAAAATGCCTCAAATTGCCTAAACCAGTTTTTGATTTGCAGTTTACATAATTTGCTTTTTAGCCTTTTTGGGAATGCAGGGCAAGCACAATTTTTACACAAAAGGAAGCAGTATTTTCTTTTTGCATGGTTTCTTTTTTTAATTTCCAAAATCTGGTTACCCTGCATTAAATGGCAAAAACATTAATGTAGGAGTATTTACTCAAACTTGTTTAATAAGGTGAATTCCAGATTTCAGCTGTCTGTTAATGGAAATTTAAAACCCTGTGAAAAATAACTAAATCTCCTTATATAACAGAAGAGTTCAAAACTTTTTCGTTGGGAGTGCATGGTTTAAGTTTGAAAACATGAAAGGTGAAAATGTTATGGCAGCTAAATTGTTGGCTTATTTGCTAGATTTTTAACAATTTTGTTATTTCAAAATTGTAAGCTTTTGAAAATTAGCTTGTCTTCAAAGACCATCAAATACAGTAGAATTGCATAATTAATACATGCATAATGAAAAGACAATGCAATAACACTCTGAATTTCAAATAAGCAGTCGATTTTTTTCTGACAAATTGATCCCCCTATTTGTCAGTCCACTGTATCATTTGTCAACCATCAGCCAATCACAGATTAAAATACATATACACTGAGAACTTGTGCACATGCTCAGTAAGAGCTGGTGCATCAGAAAGTGTACATATAAAACATTGTGCAAAATTTGATAATTGAAGTAAACACAATTATTGTGCTGGACATCAATCCGATTGGATGATTGGATCAGCCAATAGAATGCGAGGTCAATTCTATTGGCTGATCCAATCAGCTAATCGGATTGAACTTCAATCCGATTGGCTGATTAAATCAACCAATCAGACTTTTCCTACCTTAATTCAGATTGGCTGATAGAATCCTATCAACCTATCGGAATTCGAGGGACGCCATCTTGGATGACATCATTTAAAGGAACAGTCATTCTTCGTTAGGACATCGGAAGAAGAGGATGGCTCTGCGTCGGCTGGATAGAAGATGGCTCCGCTCCGGAAGGATGAAGATAGAAGATGCCGCCTGGATGAAGATGTCTGCCGGTTCGGATGTCCTCTTCTGCCCGGATAGGATGAAGACTTCTGCCGGTCCGGATGTCCTCTTCTGCCCCATCGGTGCCCGGCTGGGTGAACACGGCTCAATGTAGGGTGATCTTCAATGGGGTAGTGTTAGGTTTTTTAAGGGGGGATTGGGTGGGTTTTAGAGTAGGGGTGTGTGGGTGGTGGGTTGTAATGTTGGGGGGGATTGTATTTCTTTTTTTTACAGGTAAAAGAGCTGATTACTTTGGGGCAATGCCCCGCAAAAAGCCCTTTTAAGGGCTGGTAAAAGAGCTGATTACTTTGTAATTTAGTTGAGGATAGGGAATTTTATTATTTTGGGGGGCTTTTTTATTTTATTAGGGGATTAGATTAGGTGTAATTAGATTAAACGTCTTGTAATATTTTTTTATTTTTTGTAATTTAGTGTTTGTTTTTGTAATATAGTTTAGTTTATTTAATTGTATTTTATTTTAGATAATTGTAGTTAATTTATTTAATTAATTTATTGATAGTGTAGTGTTAGGTGTATTTGTAACTTAGGTTAGGATTTATTTTACAGGTAATTTTGTAATTATTTTAATAGTTATTAACTATTTAATAACTATTGTACCCAGTTAAAATAAATACAAAGTTGCCTGTAAAATAAATGTAAATCCTAAAATAGCTACAATGTAACTATTAGTTGTATTGTAGCTATCATATGGTTTATTTTATAGGTAAGTATTAGTTTTAAATAGTTTTAAATAGGAATAATTTATTTAATTATAGTATATTTTATTTACATTTATTAACAATAGATTTAAGTTAGGGGGGTGTTAGGGTTAGACTTAGGTTTAGGGGTTAATAACTTTATTATAGTAGCGGCGACGTTGGGGGCGGCAGATTAGGGGTTAATAATTTTAGGTAGGTGGCAGTGATGTTAGGGAGGGCAGATTAGGGGTTAATAAAATTTATTATAGTGTTTGCGAGGCGGGAGTGCGGCGGTTTAGGGGTTAATAAATTTATTATAGTGGCGGCGATGTCCGGTCGGCAGATTAGGGGTTAATAATTGTAGGTAGGTGTCGGCGATGTTAGGGGCAGCAGATTAGGGGTTCATAGGGATAATGTAGGTGGCAGCGGTGTCCGAAGCGGCAGATTAGGGGTTAATAGTATAATGTAGGTGTCGGTGATGTCGGGGGCGGCAGATTAGGGGTTAATAAGTGTAACGTTAGGGGTGTTTAGACTCAGGTTCATGTTAGGGTGTTAGGTGTAGACTTAGAAAGTGTTTCCCCATAGGAAACAATGGGGCTGTGTTAAGAGCTGAACGCTGCTTTTTTGCAGGTGTTAGGTTTTTTTCAGCCAGCTCAGCCCCATTGTATCCTATGGGGAAATCGTGCACGAGCACGTTTTTCCAGCTTACCCCTACCGTAAGCAACGCTGGTATTACAGATAGAAGTGGAGCTAAATTTTGCTCAATGCTCACTTTTCTGAGGCTAACGCAGCCATTCACAAAACTTGTAATACCAGCGTTGTTTAAAGTGAGTGCTGGGAAAAAAAGTAGCGTTAGCTCCGCAAGTTTTTACCGACAAAACTTGTAATGTAGCCGATATTTATTTTTAAAGTTCAGAAAGTAAATCTCTAAGGTTTTGTGGGCCAAGAGGCAATATTAACTCTATTATGTAGGTACCTATGTAACAAGATACAAAACAAATTTTCACAAATTTTGATTGATGGAATTCAAAATATGTATATATCAAACAAATAAATGAGCCACTTAGAAACTTACTTTGGTTACAGCCTCATTTTAATTGTGTATTTTAATGACTACATTCTGCTGTGATGTGATTCCATTTTACATTTTCTAATTTTTCTGACAGTTGCTCTCCTTGTATATGAGAGTTCAGCATAGGGTCTGTGTCTTAACTACACAACTCAAGATGTAGTGTGAAAGCAGCCTTAGACAATACATAAACCAATAAAAGTGGCTGTGCTACAATAAAACTTTGTATATGGATACTGAAAATTTAATTTGATATCATTATTACCTGTTAAAAAAAATTTCCTGCGGGGGAACTTCCGGGCGCCGGCCATGTTCGGTCGCAGGATTGTTTGCTGCTCCAGGTCTTCACTGCACTATACCTATAATACCCATATAAATGCTTCATTGGGCTTCACCTTTGACTAAATCTTTTGCAGAAGAGAAAGACCTCTCGAATGATTCCATCCATTGCCCTAGACTTGGTGCCCAACTCAGTTTACCGGAATAACATAGGTTGCGGGCCTACAACATAACCCCCCGGCAGGAGGCTGGAGTACTCCTGTCGTTATTATGCAGTGACACACCGCAAAAACACTGCAACAAAAATTGCCTGTAAAATTGCAAGCTGACTATCCCCTGAGACAAATATAACTACCATGGAGCCCACCTATCTCCTAAAAGAAATAAGCTGTTTGCTCCTACGATACCAAGAAGAATTTTCGGAAACACTCCGCAAATCATTTTATATTCCCTCAGTAGTTACTACTTCGAGCGCTTTTCGGATGGTACCGACACATATACCTGGCAATCAGGGCACAGGAAATACCTTGGATGGTGAACTGTCGTCTCCCCAGATAGCCACACATGCTGGGTTAGCAGGTCTAACAGCTATGGCGGATGTGCCGGAGGTGAAAAGCACTACAGTGCCAAGAGGATCCCGCATGTTATCTACCTACTACCATTTTGGAGCTATAGAACGCATAGATACTGGTTGTGTGACATCTCTTATGCAAGCGGAGCCTACAGAGATTCAGCTGTACCGGACTGAGGTCCAGAGGATAAACATGAAAAAGCTGGAAAACTCCAAGACCAACTTGGCTCTAATCACTCAGGACGGAAGAAGCGTTCCGGTAATACATGCACGGTTTCAGCTACCTTTGACATCACTCCCCGTTAATGGCCTGACTGGGCTGATCCCCTCAAAACCACGATGTTTGGTAGTGTTTGAGAGTCTAAGGCAGAGGGAAAAAAGACACTCGCCTCTTATAATGTTTCCCCTGTTGGCCATATCAAATCTACAGTGGTCGTTACTTTGTACACAGCGACAGCCGTTGGGCTGTGCAGCTAACACGGCTAGTACCCGGATTATGAAGACAGGTGTAGGTTGATGAGTCTCACCTACCGTATGCACACAGCTGCAGTGGGTATGTTATGGAAAGCCACCTGAAAGTCATAAATGACCAATATAACCCACTGCCTATCTAAGTATCATCTGACTGCCAAGTTTGTGGATTTATTCATAAAACGTAAATCACCTTACCTATAACTGTCTGCAAACTTCAACTATAGCCTAACGAGGGTAATAGAACTTGAAACACAGAGGAACTCCATACTACCCTTTAAAAATCTGTTTGTTTGCTAGATGCCTGTACTGTTTTTACCACTTTCAATAGGCCTGTTTCACTTAGTTACCTAGTAGAAGGCTGGTAGGTTTTTTGAGTTTAATGTTTAGATGGTTTGCACTTAACTCTATATTTTATTTTTACACTTTATTACCCAGTTCGACAGCAGCCAATAGTATGGGGGATCCCACCACTCTATCATACAGGGTTTATAATAGTGCTCTGAGTATATATGCTATTTTTTTCTGTGTATCCCTTTCATGTGGACCTAGGCCAGTGCCCATTGAAAACTGTACCCATAGATTTACTAGTCTTAATAGCTAGTTTTTGGAAATACATTGTTATCAGTGATTTTTTACACAATAAAAATTGTTTATCCTTCCACCGCCACCATGATCATATGTGAGGGTACCTCTTATGAGAAATGCTGCTTTTTAAACAACTAGATCTCTCATCAAGAGATAGCTCAAGACTGCATATGTGCCTCACTATGTGAATGTGTGTGGTGAAGCGCAGTCCTTAACCATTGCAATTGATATGCTTTACACTGCAATAATTCCACTGATATATTAGAATGGCACCCCCCTCTAGTACATTTGTGCTGATCACGTTGTGTAGTCAACATTGATTTTATCCGGTACCACGAAATGTCAACTAGTATACTGGCCATATTACAATCAGCAGCTTTGGTTTTTCTAATATGCTAATACTAGGCTTGCTCATATTAGAATTACATTTTGTCACTTAGGAAAATTATATGTAGATTCCCAGCTCCAGCGTATGGTAATACTAATATACATATTCTGTTTTAAGGTTACCCTAGTCAATGATCCTTGGGCTTTTTTCTTAGTCAGTAAGGGGCGCCGCCTGCGGCCGGGGCGACGCGAACTAACACATATCATAATCTGAGGATCCTTTTTATAAGCAACTGCGTAATTAAAGGTCTGGGTAGCTCTCTATGTTTAGTCTCCATTAAAAATCTTTTGAGCAGGGAACTTACTTACTCCAACCTACCAATTTAAGTAATTTAGCATATAAGGCCTCCATAGTCTATGGATGTGGCACCTAATGACTGCAGCCAATGCACCGTGTGGAAAGAGTAAATGTATTGGAGAGGTGATATTTGTCTCAGATCTGTTTGAATATAAACTTAATAAGGGGAATTTTACTTTTTAGCATAACCCTAGTGCCGCTGTTTTGTTCCGTTGAATCTAACATACTACATAATTAGGCTGTGGTTATATGTGACCGCGTCAATTGCACCTTTCTAGCCTCATTGTCTTCTCTCTTTTTTTTTTTAACTTACATCTTTAAATATGATGTGTTTGCATACCACTCGTAGAATCACTAGCTGACTTCAAAACAATAGTTATATGGTTTAATATTGCTCTAGCACTAAAAGATGATACACACTCTTGCAATTTATACTGAATATTCAGACTCCCTTATAATCTATATATTCCAGGCCCCATATCATTTCCTTGGGTTCTAATGAGGGGTTTTTGAAATGACTTTTGAAATGACTCTCGTTTTACATGTAAAGTGTTCCTTTTATTGTTATTGTTAATATTTACATGCTAATAGGGGATGGTCGGCTACGTTTTAACACTTATGTTAACTTTAAAAAAAAAAAAGAAAGGTTTGCTTTGTGGCCCAAAAGTGGTCTCCTCTATTACATGATAACCTTCTCTACCCTGCTTCTCCTACTTATGTATGAGGTCCAAGAAAGGCCTACTGAGTTTATTAGAAGGTTCACACTTAAATTGGCAAATCACCATTCTATGCTAGAGTTGGTTACTAATGCTTATTTTTCTCTTTGGAATACCTGTATACACTCGATATTGTAAAGTACTTGACATTTTCTGTATTTACTAACTGAGTATGTTGTACTTTCTTTTTATTTTGTGATTTGCTTATTGAAACCTCAATAAAAAATATGAAAAAAGGGGGGCGGAGCCTGATCTCACTACGGCAGGACGTGTTTTTATGAAGCTCCTCAAGCCTGAAGGACTTTATTCATATTTTACAAAGTAAAAATACTACAATTAACAGATTTGAAAGTCCCTTCTGCCAGGACCGGATGGATGCCCACTGTTGGGGACCATACAAGTTCTTTGCCTATGCTCTTTGAGACAGATATACGATCAGCTTTTACACAGGTTTGGACTCCATTTTGTAACTTGCTCTACGCAGCATATCGATCATAAGTAGCTATCCCTGTGTGGTTGTGAAGTATATGGCTGGGGCTGCCATAATCTTACCCCCCCCCCAAACTCTGGGGTTACGAGATCCTACTTTAGGATTCTGATTTGATTTGTAGCAGAACAAACCTGCAATCATTAGCTCATCACACGCTATAGAACTTCTACGCTATCTATCTTACACTTCATTTGCGTACTCTAACAGCCTCCCACAGACTGCTCTTTATACTGTATAAGGGAGCCACTTCGCCAAACATTTTCTGGACTTTTGTGTGCTGGGGGGCACGCCATAAACACTGCCTCACAAATGGAGGCTTTGGATAACTGGGAACGCTCAGTGACGCAGCTTTTAACTAATCATTTCCGGAGCCTAGAAGAAGAATTACACAAAATTCTGTTCAGCTCAGGATTTACTATAGTTCCTGTGAGTTCTGATTACTGTGATCCTGTCGCTCTGAGCACTGGAATATCTGACCCAATGCCGCCTATGCGCTATTGCTCAACAGATGATTCCTGTTATGTGGAACCCTCACCTGTCATGGATGATCGCCAAAGGAGGCATATTGCACAGGACAACCCGACATGCAGTCTAGCGCTAACGTCTAACTGTTGTCAGAGCAGGCCGGCACCTGAAATAGCAGCGAAGTCCACAGTGATTCTGACGGAGGGGCTAGGCACTTCACTGGACACCCGAGAGTTGTCAACAGAAGACCCCAGGAAACGGGCTGAGACTTTTCTCGGTGATGTGAACCTAAAGTCCCCTAATTTGAACAGGGGGATCCCAGTTTCACTTAAGGCAGCAAGGAGACATATGAAGCGCGGTAAGAGGTCCCTCACCCTTAACTATGTGGTCCGTATGTTAGTCAGTGGGACACTAGACCTCATTCCAGGAGATTATAACGAGTTAAAAGGAGGATTACTCTGCCTACTGTCTCCCATAATTAACTTTGAACAGAAGCGGAGTCTTTTTGATCCAGGGGGAGAGACTTTGTCCGACATAGCTGTGAGCTACAGCACTTTCTAGTCTGTGATCAAAGGCTGAGACTTTACAGTAGTACCATGCCATGTAGGGCAGAATAGGTTTATAACAATTACATATTCCCGTGCTAAATGAGTACACTGATATAGTGTTGTTTACTTTCTAGCTTGAACCACTGTTTTATATGTCTTGTTTTTCTTTTTAGGGGGCTCTTAGTTCAGTGTTTAGCGTTATCCACACTCTCCAGCTTGCTCCTTGTGCTTGTACTGTGTTGCCAGCGGCCGTGGTGACATGGTGTGGACATTAGGATAGTTAATGTATAAGCCCCGAGCTTTAATTTAAACATATAAATATTTAGGGAATTCAGATGACAAATACCTACAGGGTGACTATTTGCTCGCTTATTAACCCCCTTTACCTGTATCTGCATTAGGTAGACCTAATCCCCCAGTGTGAGTGTATGAGGCATGGTAATATAATAGTGAGCCAGCCCTAGCTATACTCCAGGATCTTAGATAACTTAAGATAACTTAAGAAAGGTGACTCGCTACTCTATGACATCCTTTGGGGCATTTGTGTACCTCCATCTATAATGCCTCAAATCTTATGCCCAAAAGTCCTAAGCTGATACTTCTTACTGAAAGTGATCCTGTTAAATTAGGACCTGGTTGATGGACTTCAATGCAGATATTAGTTAATAGATATAATCCTCTTAATACGAGAATGTTATTACTTCTAAACTATATTGGGGTATTGCAGAGATAAATTTGCTACTCATGAGGTTAGACACAGAGTAAAGTTCTTATTTTGAGAAATGCTCCATGTATCTGCGACTCAGTTCTCCAAAACTTGATTATAATTTATATTGTTAAGCCCTATAGTATACTGGCTCTTCCTAGTTGTACGTCTTAAGATATACAATACTCCACCTAGCTTTAGTGTGTGTGTCCCTATAACACTAGATGACCAGTTCGTATTAGTATTACTTCCAGA
Source organism: Bombina bombina (assembly GCF_027579735.1). Taxonomy (NCBI): domain Eukaryota; kingdom Metazoa; phylum Chordata; class Amphibia; order Anura; family Bombinatoridae; genus Bombina; species Bombina bombina. Next base: position 922,333,846 of record NC_069503.1, read on the forward strand.
GATCTGACTATATGTAATACCCCCCAACATATATCCCTCTATAATCTTTGCAATCTGTTGCTAATTTGGCTCCCAAGCTATTCACTTGTCTCATTGTTTCAAGCTCATTAATCTTGATAAAGTTCTATAGTGATACGTTTTTTTTTCTTTATATATATTTGTACTGATGACTAATGTGTTAACTGTTTTAATTTCATGATCTGCGTTAAAAAATGAAAAACTGAGATTCACCATTGGAGGTCCAAGAGCGGCCTCTTTTTGCCCATGACTACCCTTTGTGACGCCACATGTTGTACTGGGAGACCCAAGAGTGGCCTCAAAGATCATTCAGAGGGTATACAGTCTGTTAGGCACACTAACTGTTCAATTCTATTTGTATGCATTGTTATGTAAACTTGTGCAGCTTTGAGTTGATTTTATTGTCATGCTTTGTATATGTGCCTCAAATTGATTCTCAATAAAAAAAAAAAAAAAAAAATTAAAAAAATAATATGAAAAAAAAAAATGTTCCTGCATTTAAACAGTGGACCTGATTTGCCCTTCAGACCAATTTGTCCCTGCTATACAATATCCCATTAGAAAAGGAAAACATGTTAAAAATAAATGTGTTTATATTTAATTGCAGACTCAAATTAAGCAGCAAGAGTGAATTGCAGTTATCTAAAGGTGTATAATTTGGTTTATAATTTTTACTATTTAAGGCTGGAGGAAAGGAGATTTAATCTCCAGCAATGTAAAATGTTTTTTCACTGTAAGAGCAATCAAATTGTGGAACTCATTACCTAAGGAGGTAGCACATGCCAATATCTTAGATACATTTAAAAATAGTTTAGATACATTTCTGGCTAGAAACAGAATTCAAGGATATAATTGTTTGTGTTAAATGGGCTTCCTTTTTAATGGGATAACTTTAAGCTCAACTGGAGCTTTTTTGTAAATATATTGAACATTATATAGGAAGAGTTCAGTGAAAATTTTATTACACTTAAACCAAAGCAGGACAAGTATCCGGATCTAAAGAGGAGCCGACACTGGTTCAAAGAGATAAACGGCACCTGAACCCAAACCTGAGCTATCCTGTGGAACAGTGTTATTTTCCAGTCTGATCGGAGCGTGTTTGTTAACACTTAAGTGCCCGGTGTCTTATAAGACTGTTATTTAGCCAGCTCTGGGGCATGCTAGCATGTGGGGTATATGAAATGTATATCTTTGTGTTCTATATTTCATCTGTTTAAGATTTTATTGTTACAGTTTTTAAGGTAAAGGCATACTTTGTGTCTTTTTTATCTCTCAATAAAGCGAACATTTTTGTATTTGGTGCGGCCTTATCCTGCTTTGGTTTAAGTGTAATTAAATTTACTGATCTCTTCCTATATAATGTTCAATACGTTATTTGGGAATGCAAGCACATATACGTTTGCTTACATTTCTAATTATATCCGAGGGCACCCTGTCTTTGGATTTGGTTTTCTAACTATATTTTATTGTAAATATATTAAGATTTGTATAGGTTGAACTCAGTGGGCTTTTGTCTTTTTTCCAACATCATATACTATGTTACTATGTTGTTGTTATTATTATTATCATTATTATTATTATTATTACAGCCTCCGTTTTACAATCGAGATACTGCAGAGATGTATGAAAATATTCTTCACAAGCCCCTGGTTATGCGGAATGATATCAATTTAACTGCTTCATCAATCTTAGAAGAACTGCTTGAGAGAAATCCCAAAACGAGACTTGGAGCAAATGGCTTTGTATGGAATACTTTATATTTATTGATATACACGCTACATAATGCTTCTTTTTGTAAAAAAAGTTACTTAAAAGGACAGTAAACACCTTGAAATTTTAATATAAAATGTTTAGTTATACATTGTAAAACAACTTTGTAATATACTTTAGTTATTTTGCCCCCTTTCTTGTAATTTATCTCTAAACATTGTAAATTGCCTAAATCTCATAACTGTAAATGCACACTGCAGACTTCTCAAAGCTAACCCTGCTACATATCTTTCTGTAATTGACTTCAGAAGATAGCATCTGCAATACAGTGCATTTTATACTAACATGAATATGGTTAGCCTTGTCTCCTCCAGAAGCAATTCCCTATTGGTTCTTCCAAATAAAGCAAATGGTGATTGCACTTTGGCTATTGAAAAACATTTGCAGCAAACAAGGTTCTAATTCTTAAAAATTTTTAGACCCACAAGGTGTTTAATGTCCCTTTAAAAATAATGAAACAGATATTGCAGCCCCATTTAGGTGATGATTTTAAAGGGACATGAAAACCAAAATGTATCTTTCATGGTTCATACAGAACATGTAACAACTTTCCGATTTCCTTCTATTATTTAATTTGCTTCTTTCTCTTGGTATCCTTAGTTGAAAAGCATACCTATGTAGTCTAAGGAATAGCAGTGCATTACTGGGTGCTATCTGCAATTGGTGGCTGCACATAAATGAATCTTCATTGGTTGACCAAGAAAATAAAGCACCTTTGATAATAGAAGTAAATTAAAAAGTTGTTTAAAATGATCTGTTCAATTTGAATCATGAAAGATACATTTTTGTAATGATCTAAAAAATAGATTTCTAATTATGTATGGAAATATATAATGATCTATTTTACACTTAAAGAAGAGATAGTAAAACATTAAAATAATAAGGCAGTGGGCAATTGTTCCGGAGCTTTATAAATAATGAATTAAAGCTTTAACATTGATTATGCAGTGGTAATTGGCAAGGTATTTTAAAGAATAAGAGATCAACATTCATTAAACAAAAGTCAAACGTTTCATAAAAGAAATTCTGAAGGAAAAAGGGCTGCTGCTTTTTCTTTTTTTTTTTTTTTGCCTTTATGCTTTATTTAAGGACATAACTGTTAAAATACCCACACACATACAGTATGTGTTTGTATGTATGTACTGCATGTATGTATATATATATATATATATATATATATATATATATATATATATATACAGGTGAAACTCGAAAAATTAGAATATCGTGCAAAAGTTCATTTATTTCACTAATGCAACTTAAAAGGTGAAACTAATATATGGGATAGACTCATTATGTGCAAAGCAAGATAGTTCAAGCTGTGATTTGTCATAATTGTGATGATTATGGCTTAGAGCTCATGAAAACCCCAAATCCACAATCTCAGAAAATTAGAATATTACATGCAATCAATAAAACAAGGATTGTACATGCCTGTAGAACAATATCGGACCTCTGAAAAGTATAAGCATGCATACTGTATGTACTCAGTACTTGGTTTGGGCCCCTTTTGCAGCAATTACTGCCTCAATGCAGCGTGGCATGGAAGCTATCAGCCTGTGGCACTGCTGAGATGTTATGGAAGACCAGGATGGTTCAATAGCGGCCTTCAGCTCTTCTGCATTGTTCGATCTCATGTCTCTCATCTTTCTCTTGGCAATGCCCCATAGATTCTCTATGGGGTTCAGGTCAGGCGAGTTTGCTGGCCAATCAAGCACAGTAATCCCACAGTCATTGAATCAGGTTTTGGTGCTTTTGGCAGTGTGGGCAGGTGTCAAGTCCTGCTGGAAAATGAAGTCAGCATCCCCATAGAGCTCGTCTGCGGAAGGAAGCATAAGGTACTCCAAAATCTCCTGGTAGACGGCTGCGTTGACCCTGGACTTAATGAAGCACAGTGGACCAACACCAGCAGATGACATGGCTCCCCAAATCAACATAGACTGTGGAAACTTTACACTGTACTTCAAGCATCTTGCAGTGTGTGCCTCTCCATTCTTCCTCCATACTCTGGGTCCTCGGTTTCCAAATGAGATGCAAAATTTGCTCTCATCAGAAAAGAGGACTTTGGACCACTGAGCAACGGACCAGGTCTGTTTTTCTTTAGCCCAGGTAAGACACTTCTGACGTTGTTTGTTGTTCAGGAGTGGCTTGACAAGAGGAATACGACATTTGAATCCCATGTCCAGGATCCGTCTGTGTGTGGTGGCTCTTGATGCACTGACTCCAGCCTCAGTCCACTCCTTGTGAAAGTCCCCAACACTTTTGAATGACCTTTTCCTGACAATCCTCTTCAGGCTGCGGTCATCCCTGCTGCTTGTGCACCTTTTTCTTCCACACTTTTCCCTTCCACATAACTTTCTATTAATGTGCTTTGATACAGCACTTTGGGAACATCCAACTTCTTTTGCAATTACCTTTTGAGGCTTTCCCTCCTTATGGAGGGTGTCAATGATGGTTTTCTGCACAACTGTCAGGTCAGAAGTCTTTCCCATGATTGTGATTCCTACTGAACCAGACTGAGAAACCGTTTAAAGGCTCAGGAACCCTTTGCAGGTGTTATGGCTTAATTAGCTGATTAGAGTGGGACACTTTGAGCATAGAATATTGCACCTTTTCACAATATTCTAATTTTCTGAGATTGTGGATTTGGGGTTTTCATGAGCTGTAAGCCATAATCATCACAATTATGACAAATCACAGCTTGAACTATCTTGCTTTGCATGTAATGAGTCTATCTCATATATTAGTTTCACCTTTTAAGTTGCATTAGTGAAATAAATTAACTTTTGCACGATATTCTAATTTTTCGAGTTTCACCTTTATTTATATATATATATATATATATATATATATATATATATATATATATATATATATATACACACACACACACAGAGTCCAAACAGGACAGCACAATCTCACCCATAAACGACAAATGCCACGGAGCACTGCAGTAAGTGTATCTAAACAATCCAAAGATGCAGGCACTCACTGGTCTTTTTTGCATAAAAAGATTCCTTTATTGGTTCAATTTAAAATCCAGACATAAAGTTTCGTGCCTTTGTCAAATGTCAAAGAAATGTCAAAGAAAAAAGTACATCAAAGCACCTAAAACTAATGACAAACAGTTAAAAGTACACTCCTTATATACATACATAGTTACCGCCATACAACCACTCTTTGGATTTCAGCCCATTCTACTAAGTGTCTCTTATATTCATGTAAACTCCTAGATTAAATTGAACCAATAAAGGAATCTTTTTATACAAAAAAGACCAGTGCGTGCCTGCATCTTTGGATTGTTTATATATATATAATCCACTGAAATAAGTGCACTCCCACAAACAGTAAGTTTCAATTCTGCCAGGGTGCTATAGAAAGTTCAGATATCCAAATTATAACACAAGCACTCACTAGACTTGGTACAGGTGAAATAAAAAGTGTTTTATTCCATATAAACAAGTAATGTTTCGGGGTGTTCACACCTTCATCAGACCAACAATTGTACAGAGTGAATCAAACATTTTATACCCATTGAAACCCCACCCACTGTGCAAAAAAACCACCCAACTGTTGCCATTGCAACCATAGGAAAAACAAATACATTGTGAACGCTTAAAGTTACTAATCCTTTGTTAATATTATACAGTGCAATAATAAACATATAGTGTAGTAATAGTTGGACCATTTGCAGAACATCACTGAGTATAGACAATCCTTGTTAGTGATAAAAACAAATTCTCTATTTAATATTATCACAAACCTCAGTTGTAATTCCTGCACTGAGAAAATGGCCGATTAAGCCCCACCCTAAAACCAAGTGTAACAACAACAACAAGGGAATGTAGCAATGTGTATCCTAAATTTATCAAAAACTATTTGACATAACAGTATCCAAATCAATGTATAGATGTGTATAAAGATACAAATGTGTAGTGCAATCACTTCCAACTCCTATAGGTGTACCTATAGTACTGTATAGGACCTAGGCATGGAGATAACAAGTCTATATACCAGCTATTGTCTAAGATATTGCTCCAAATGTATCCTCAGAGTTACCTACATGTAGACATACTGTTTGAAGTATTTTAAAAAAAATAATAAAGCATAAAAATGCAATCCAAAAGTCTAGTTAAACATATAGAATTAAACACATAGATAAAGCTAGCATCAGGGAGCATACATAAATGTTCACTATGTGTATGGTACATCCATATACATCTCTTAAGTGTCTCATTTTAGTTACATCATGGGGAAAGTAAACTAAGCAATTATATATGGATCAGATTATCAAAATAGAATTAAACACATAGATAAAGCTAGCATCAGGGAGCATACGTAAATGTACACTATGTGTATGGTACATCCATATATATATATATATATATATATATATATATATATATATATATATATATATATATATAAATATATATATATCTTAAATGTCTCATTTCAGTTATAGCATGGGGGAAATTAAACAGCACCTTTTACAACTAGAAGCATGATGGATCTACAAGCTTGATACGGTACAACCCAGGGGCCTTAACACAAATGTGGACTGGCACTGCTTCTTGTAGATAGACTTTGATTTATTGATCTTATTAATCTGATCCGTATATAATTGCTTAGTTTAATTTCCCCCATGCTATAACTGAAATGAGACATTTAAGATTTATATATATGGATGTAATATACACATAGTGTAAATTTACGTATGCTCCCTGATGCTAGCTTTATCTATGTGTTTAATTCTATTTTGATAATCGTATCCATATATAAATGCTTAGTTTACTTTCCCCATGATGTAACTAAAATGAAACACTTAAGAGATGTATATGGATGTGCCATACACATAGTGTAAATTACGTATGCTCCCTGATGCTAGCTTTATCTATGTGTTTAATTCTATATGTTTAACTAGACTTTTGGATTGCATTTTTATGTTTTATAAAAAAAATTAAAATACTTCAAACGTTTTGTCTACATGTAGGTAACTCTGAGGATACATTTGGAGCAATAAATTAGACAATAGCTGGTATATAGACTTGTTATCTCCATTCCTAGGTCCAATACAGTACTATAGGTACATCTATAGGAGTTGGAAGTGATTGCACTAGACATTTGTATCTTTATACACATCTATACATTGATTTGGATACTGCTATGTCAAATAGTTTTTGATACATTTAGGATACACATTGCTACATTCCCTTGTTGTTGTTACACTTAGTTTGAGGGCAGGCTTAAGAGGCCATTTTCTCAGTGCAGGAATTACAACTGAGGTTTGTGATAATATTAGAGAATTTGTTTTTATCACTAACAAGGATTGTCTATACTCAGTGATGTTCTGCAAATGGTTCCACTATTACTACGCTATATGTTTTTTATTGCACTGTATAATATTAACACAGGATTAGTAACTATGAGCGTTCACAATGTATTTGTTTTTTCTATGGTTGCTATGGCAACAGTTGTGCGTTTTTTTGCACAGTGGGTGGGGTTTCAATGGGTATAAAATGTTTGATTGACTCTGTACAATTGTTGGTCTGATGAAGGGGTGAACACCCTGAAACGTCACTTGTTTATATGGAATAAAACACTTTTTTTTATTTCACCTGTATCAAGTCCAGTGAGTGCTTGATGGATCTTGTGTTTGTGTATATGTGTATATATGTGTGTGTATATATATATATATATATATATATATATATATATACATTGTAAAGTAACATAAATGTCTGTATAGCAACAATTAAGCTGGCACAATACACCAGTCAGAAACATACTGTTTCTATTTGGATATTGGATAGTACAGTAAATAAACACATAGTGCCCCATTCCTATTTTTGCTTAAATCTATTAAATCATGTTATATATTTTTTTCTTCTTTCCGTTGTATATATATACATTGTAAAGTAACATAAATGTCTGTATAGAAACAATTAACAATGTGAGACTTTTTAAGCAAAATAAAAACATTCTTGCCTTAAAACTATGCCGTTTCTGTTCTGAAAAAATGTGAAGGCACGTCTGGCATTCTTTTCTGCCCACTGAATACACACCCCATGCATTACTCAGATACAGGCTTTAGGTTGGATGGGAAAACACCTGAATAATGCACAGGATTATGCAAATGGAGGACAGTGCAAAACACCAAAGGCAACTGTGCAGTTGGGTATTTTCCAGAAGTGCAATGCCTGCTCTTTCAATACAATACATTTTCCTTTTTGTTTAAAATGCCTGAGATTTTTAGAGACATTTTAGTGCAGACTATACTGGGGTATATATTAAGCAGATTTGCCACAAGCTTGCTGTTAAAAAAGGCAGCTTTGTCTTATTGTTTACTCTGAGGTTGGCATGGAAGCAATTCAGACACTAATTGTGGAACATTGTAAGCTGGCACAATACACCAGTCAGAAACATACTGTTTATATTTGGATATTGGATAGTACAGTTAATAAACACATAGTGCCCCATTCCTATTTTTGCTTAAATCTATTAAATCATGTTATATTTTTTTTTCTTCTTTCCGTTGTAGCAAGATATACAGAATCATCCTTTCTTCAGCTGCATTAACTGGAATGATCTTGTTCAAAAGAAGATACCTCCACCATATGACCCTAATGTGGTGAGTTGTTAGTTTCAACATTTTTTAAAAATATGGTGTACACATAGTGTAGTATTACACACATTTTAAACAGTTTTATTGCCTGCATATATATGCCAGTGCTATACAAATAAAAGAAAATAATAACATGCAGTAAAGGCTGTTTACATTTTTTATTTAAACTAACATATCTGGAAAAGCACTTACTGCTAATGCTAATTGATTTATTGGTTCTAGGTATTAGCAGGAAGCACCTAATAATGCTAATAAGCATTAACGGGAAGTAAATACCAACCAATGAGCATTAGCAGGAAGTACTTGTCAACCAATAGGCATTAGCAGGATGTACTGCCTATCAGGCAGTGAGCATTAGTAAGACATACAAAATGGATACTGCTATATTAGGGCAGTAGGCAGTTGTTCTGGAATAAGAATACCAAAACTCATGAATTAAAGTTATAAGCAACAAATGTAGATACTGTACTTTCATGTGGATGACAGAGTACACTGTTTATTTAAAGGGACGGTACCTTTTTTATTGGTTAAAACGATGGATAACGCCTTTTCTACCCATTCCACAGCTTTGCATAACCAACATTGTTATATTAATATACTTTGTAACCTCTAAGTTTACCTGTTTCTAAGCCCTTTGCAGGCCTCTTATCTCAGTGCTTTTTATTAGTTTTTTAAATCTTGCACAATAGCCAGACAGTGCTAGTTCATGTTTACTATATAGATAACATAGTGCTCACTCCTGTGGAAAATGATAGTGGTTATACAAGAACCAGCACTGATTGGCAAGCTTGTATAAAGCACTGAGATAAGAGGCAGTCTGCAGGGGCTTAGATACAGGTAATCATAGAGGTAAAAAGTATATTAATATAACAGTATTGGTTGTGCAAAACTGGGGAATAGGTAATAAAGGGATTATCTATATTTGTAAACAAAAAATCTGGAGTAGACTGTCCCTTTAAGTTTCTGAATGTCACCTTTTTTAAGAGAATGTTGTACTTGTCGATTGATTCACATTTTTAAAAATGTTAATTTTTTGCATTTTAAAACTTAAAATATTTGCTAGTTTTTCATCATATAAAATTATACTACGTACAAGGTAAGTAATAAGTAAAGTGATTCTTTTACAAACAATTTTTTTTTTTTACTGTTAAATATTTTTTATCTCATAGGATGGGCCAGACGATATTTCAAATTTTGACACAGAATTTACAGAAGCAATGGTTCCATACTCTGTGTGTGTATCTTCGGACTATTCAATTGTAAATGCAAGTGTTGAAGAAGCTGATGACGCCTTTGTAGGATTCTCTTATGCGCCACCATCTGATGACTTTTACTATTAGTTTCCTTTTGAGAAGAGAATGGACTACATTTTACATCATACTCAAGAAGTTGGTCTGAAAACCTGATCAAAGGAATAGTTACAGGGTTTCACGTAAATAGTAAAACTAAGTTTAGGCAGTGTCTCACTGGAATTACATTGTCTATCAAAGCTTCTGCCAGATGTTTAAGCAACTATTTGCATTTTGTGAAATATTTTATAGCCTACACATGTGGTTAATATGTTTGCAAGCTCATTTGCACAAGAAACTGTTTTAATTTCCAACTGTGAAAGCAGCAATCTTCTCTACTCTCATGAAAGAAAAGGGACGTAACATGTTCATTTAATTCAATTCCATTCTTGTTTTTTTCATATGACTCCCATGTTTCTGATATACTTCTCATGTCAGAGTTTTGTTTCGTTTTCAGGAATCAATATGGCTGCCATGCAAGCCTGGAATACACCGTGAACCACAACCTCATTAAGTGAATTTCTGAACACCTCTGATATTCATCTTTGATATAGTATCAAAGTCTGCTTTATATTAAAACATTATTATTCCAGAAACTATGGGTAGATTAATCTATTTCTTAAAGGGTATTTCTAATTCAACAATAAAATTCTCTTATTTGCTAGAGCTATTTATTATTGTACAAATGTTTCTGTTGAGCTTTTGTATAATACTAAAATACTAAGATGTTCAAAAAATAAGAGCAATTTGGGAATGCGTTAGAATAGCCCTTTAACAGATCATATAGGGGGGTTGCTGCTTTAGGAATTTTTAACTGGCTTGTACTTCTGTAGGTATCATGTAAATGATATTTATGCAGTGCAACTCATCTCTTACGTTCTGTAATATTGCACAAATTCATTCCATGCAATACAATCTCTGCTTTTTAATGTTAGATTTCTAAATTCAAGTATATTTAGTTATGCAATGGATGCCTTAAACCTTTGTATACGGAGTGCACCCTCTTATGTTACACACTTTTGGGTGGGAGGTATTTTCAAATTTGAAACTGCTAGAGTGACTACAAATACTCATACACAATAACAATGCGTTTACATGGCCCTTGTTATGTTGTGAGCCAATGTAGCTTGATTTGGCTATGAACAATTTATGCCATATAATACACTTGAGGGATTTTTACATTGTTACATGTTTAATAGTTCCCTATGAAGCACATTAATGGAAAGTAAACATAAAACAATTTAATCAAGTTAAAAAGGGACAGAATCTGATTGGCTATGCCACCTGCTTTCAAGAGATAAAAATGGATCAGAACTGAAACAGGCATTGCACAATGTAAACACAACACTTTGGGGGCTACTACACAAGATATTTTAGCGAATGTTTTAAAATAAATGATTGCAAGCTCTGTACCAGAGTCTTTTAAATGCCCCATTAAATAGTTTTATGTTTACCAATCATAAAGTAATATTCCTACTTTTTCTAACTAAATAATTGACTCATTTTGGTCCTATAATAATCTGTTTGGATTATTCCATTCTAAAACATTTTTGAGGGCTGGTCCACACCATTGGACCACTAGTAGATTGTGATTGTATTCATTTCAAGCATATTTAAACATTTGTAGCGTCATAATCATTTGAAATGGGAAAAGTCTCCTGCAAACTGCACTACGGAGCTGATAGATTCAGGAACATACATAAATCACACCCTGCAGATTTATATGTGTTGAGATGTTAAAGGGACATGAAACCCCAAATTTTTCTTTCTTGATTCAGATAGAGGATACAATTTTAAAAAAAAAAGTTTCCAATTTGCTTTTATCAAATTGGCTTTGTTCATTTGCTTCATGTTATTTGTTTGTTGAAGAGATATCTAGATAGTGCTGCCATCTAGCACTCTTGCTAATTTATAACTGTTGCAACACTGCTGCCATATAGTGCTATAGTCACATGCACACTCCTGAACCTACCGCCCTGCTTTTCAACAAAGGATAACAAGAAAACAAAAAAAGTTTGATAATAGAAGTAAACTGGAAAGTTGTTCAAAATGGTATGCTGTATCCGAATCATGAAATAAAATTTTGCGTTTTATGTCCCTTTAATGTTTGACATAAAATATTTAGTTAGTAGATTAAACTACTTTTTTTGTGAATGGATGAAAATAGAGTAAAAATCTTGAGTTGTCCTATAGCTATGGAAACAAGATGTGCCTTATTTCTGCTATGCAATTCTATTTTGTAACAAAGTAGTATAAATCATAATGTTCTGCTATATGGAATATATTTTTTGTAAAACATCGATTACTCAAATAAAATAACAATTTTGTTAAAATATGAATCGTGATGTCATATTTATTTTTAAATACTTCTAGGAATATTAGGAAAGCAAAAAGCGATACCATTGCATTTATGCTTTCCTGATACTGGAATTTTCATAGAGAACATGGAATATGAGTCACAAAGTTCTATATAGAATAGAAAAGTCTTCATTTGTGTCCATAAATTTAAAGACCCATCTTAAATATTATGGGATTGATTACAATCTTGTGCTTGTTTTTCCACATATAACTATTTATGAATGTCAGCCGGTGTTGTTATTGTGTTTTTCACTGTGAAATTCACAAGTAAAAAATAGGATTTTTGGATTGTGACCAAGAAAACAGTACTGACACCTGATTGGATCACCCAATAGAATGCGACATCAATTCTATTGGCTGATCCAATCAGCCAATCGGATTTAACTTCAATCCGATTGGCTGATTCAATCAACCAATCAGATTTTTCCTACCTTAATTCCGATTGGCTTATACAATCCTATCAGCCAATCTGAATTCGAGGGACGCCATCTTGGATGACGTCATTTAAAGGAACCTTCATTCGTCATTAGTCCGTCGGCCGAGGAGGATGTTCCGCGTCGGAGGTCTTGAAGATGGAGCCGCGCATGGATGAAGACTTCTGCGGGATGGAGGACCTCTTCTGCCCAGCTTGAATGAAGACTTCTGCCCGGCTGGAGGACCACTTGTGCCCGCATCAGATGAAGAGTTTGGCCCGGTTGGCCGAAGACAGCTCAAGTTAGGGTGATCTTCAGTGGGGTAGTGTTTATTTAAGGGGGGATCGGGTGGGTTTTAGAGTAGGGGTGTGTGGGTGGTGGGTTGTAATGTTGGGGGGGGGTATTGTATTGCTTTTTTTTTTTACAGGTAAAAGAGCTGATTACTTTGGGGCAATGCCCCACAAAAAGCCCTTTTAAGGGCTGGTAAAAGAGCTGCTTACTTTGTAATTTAGTTTAGGGTAGGGAAATTTTATTATTTTGGGCTTTTTTTATTTTATTAGGGGGCTTAGATTAGGTGTAATTAGATACATTATTTTGTAATATTTTTTTATTTTTTGTAATTTAGTGTTTCTTTTTTTTGTAATATAGTTTAGTTTATTTAATTGTATTTTATATTAGATAATTGTAGTTAATTTATTTAATTAATTTATTGATAGTGTAGTGTTAGGTGTATTTGTAACTTAGGTTAGGATTTATTTTACAGGTAATTTTGTAATTATTTTAACTAGGTAGCTATTAACCCCTTAATGACCGAGGACGTGCAGGGCACGTCCTCAAAAAAAAGGCAGTTAACGCCTGAGGACGTACCCTGCACGTCCTCGGTGTGGAAAGCAGCTGGAAGCGATCCTGCTCGCTTCCAGCTGCTTTCCGGTTATTGCAGTGATGCCTCGATATGGAGGCATCCTGCAATAACGCTAGATGGCCATCCGATGCAGAGAGAGCCACTCTGTGGCCCTCTCTGCACCGGACATCGATGGCCGGTATCGTTGGTGGGTGGGAGCCGACTTGGGAGGCGGGTGGGCGGCCATCGATGGGCCGGGTAATGTAGAGGGGGGCGGGATCGGGGGCAGAGCCGATGGGGGCGCGCACGGGCGCGCGCGCGTGCACGGGCGCGCGCGTGCACGGGGGCGGCGGGCGGGCGCGTGCACGGGGCGGGAGCGGGTGGGAACGCTACACTACAGAAAATATAACTGTTTAAAAGTTTGAGAAAGGGGTATATTTATGGCAAAAAAATATATAAATCGATGGTATCTAGGAGGGGGTGGGGGGTTGGTTTTTGGTGGGGCAGGGTGCTACACTACAGAAAAGGGGAAAAATTTAAACATCACCAATTTTATTCTAAACTGGGTACTGGCAGACAGCTGCCAGTACCCAAGATGGCGGCCATTAAGACAGGGGGAGAGTTAGAGAGCTGTTTGGTGGGGGATCAGTCAGTTTGGGGGCTAAAGGGGGGTCCTACAGAGCAGCATATGTAAATATGCCTTTTCTTTTTTTTTAAAAAAGCCCAAATATAGCTTTTATTTTAGTACTGGCAGTTTCTGCCAGTACTTAAGATGGCGGGGACAATTGTGGGGTGGGGGAGGGAAGAGAGCTGTTTGGGAGGGATCAGGGGGTCTGATGTTTCAGGTGGGAGGCTAAGCTCTACACTAAAGCTAAAATTAACCCTGCAAGCTCCCTACAAGCTACCTAATTAACCCCTTCACTGCTAGCCATAATACGTGTGATGCGCATTTAGCGGCCTAAGTACCAAAAAGCAACGCCAAAGCCATATGTGTCTGCTATTTCTGAACAAAGGGGATCACAGAGAAAAATTTACAACCATTTATGTCATAATTGCACAAGCTGTTTGTAAATAATTTCAGTGAGAAACAAAAAGTTTGTGAAAAAGGGAACTTTTTTTTTTATTTGATCGCATTTGGCGGTGAAATGGTGGCATGAAATATACCAAAATGGGCCTAGATCAATACTTTGGGTTGTCTGCTACACTAGAATAAAGCTAAAATTAACCCTACAAGCTCCCTACAAGCTCCCTAATTAACCCCTGCACTGCTGGGCATAATACACGTGTGGTGCGCAGCGGCATTTAGCGGCCTTCTAATTACCAAAAAGCAATGCCAAAGCCATATATGTCTGCTATTTCTGAACAAAGGGGATCCCAGAGAAAAATTTACAACCATTTATGCCATAATTGCACAAGCTGTTTGTAAATAATTTCAGTGAGAAACCGAAAGTTTGTGAAAAAGTGAACGATTTTTTGTATTTGATCGCATTTGGCGGTGAAATGGTGGCATGAAATATACCAAAATTGGCCTAGATCAATACTTTGGGATGTCTTCTAAAAAAAATATATACATGTCAATGGATATTCAGGTATTCCTGAAAGATATCAGTGTCCCAATGTAACTAGCGCTAATCTTGAATAAAATGGTTTGGAAATAGCAAAGTGCTACTTGTATTTATGGCCCTATAGCTTGCAAAAAAAGCAAAGAACATGTAAACATTGGTTATTTCTAAACTCAGGACAAAATTTAGAAAATATTTAGCATGGGTGTTTTTTGGTGGTTGTAGATGTGTAACAGATTTTGGGGGTTAAAGTTAGAAAAAGTGTGTTTTTTCCATTTTTTTCTCATATTTTATAATTTTTTTACAATAAATTATAAGATATGATGAAAATAATGGTATCTTTGGAAAGTCCATTTAATGGCGAGAAAAACGGTATATAATATGTGTGGGTACAGTAAATGAGCAAGAGGAAAATTACAGCTAAACACAAACACTGCAAAAATGTAAAAATAGCCTTGGTCCCAAACGGACAGAAAATGGAAAAGTGCTGTGGTCATTAAGGGGTTAAATAGTTGTTAACTATTTAATAGCTATTGTACCTAGTTAAAATAAATACAAATATACCTGTAAAATAAATATAAATCCTAAAATAGCTACAATGTAATTATTAATTATATTGTAGCTATCTTAGGGTTTATTTTACAGGTAAGTATTTAGTTTTAAATAGGAATACTTTAGTTAATAATATTAATATTATTTAGATTTATTTAAATAATAATTAAGTTAGGGGGTGTTAGGGTTAGACTTAGGTTTAGGTGTTAATACATGTTATGTAGCTGGCGGCGGTGTAGGGGGATCAGATTAGGGGTTATATTTAATGTAGCTGGCGGCGGTGTAGGGGGATCAGATTAGGGGTTTATATATTTAATGTAGCTGGCGGCTGTGTAGGGGGATCAGATTAGAGGGTATTAAATATAATGTAGGTGGCGGCGGTGTAGGGGGATCAGATTAGAGGGTAATAAATATAATGTAGGTGGCGGCAGTGTAAGGGGGATCAGATTAGAGGGTAATAAATATAATGTAATAATAACTAGTATTTATATAGCGCCTTTCTCCCAGTGGGACTCAAAGCGCTTTTTCAGCACTCGCTCTCGGAATTCACCAAATCGGCAGCTGAATAGTAATAGTTGTTATTATTACCCAATTTAATGGTACTCTTTTTATCGACCTCGGAAGGATGAAGGGCTGAGTCGGCCCTGCCGGGATTTGAACCTGTGACCTTGGATCTTTTAAACAGGCTTTTGTTGTAGTCAGGCATTTACCTACTGAGCTACCTCACTGTAGGTGGCGGCAGTGTAGGAGGATCAGATTAGAGGGTAATAAATATAATGTAGGTGGCGGCAGTGTAGGGGGATCAGATTAGAGGGTAATAAATATAATGTAGGTGGCGGGGGTGTAGGGGGATCAGATTAGAGGGTAATAAATATAATGTAGGTGGCGTCGGGGTCCGGGAGCGGCGGTTTAGGGGTTAAACACTTTATTAGGTATATCGGTGGGGGATTGCGGTTGACAGGTAGATAGACATTGCGCATGCGTTAGTTGTTTTTTTTTAGGCATTTTAGGGAGTTACGGTGCTCCAATACTCAGCGCAAGGCCTGCTATGGGTGCATTTTGTGGCGAGGTGAAAATGGAGTAAGATTTCTCCATTTTCGCCACGTAAGGACTTGCGCTGTATATTGGATACCAAACTGCGCGTGTTTTGTATATCACTCTATGGGCCAAAAAACTACAGCCGAAGGGTGAAATATACGAGCGTAACTTCTAGGTTACGCCGTATATTTGTTACCAAACCAGCACAATATTTGGCTTCGCCGGCTTCTGCGGGCCACTCTGCATATCGGATCGGGCCCTAGTAGTGCATTGCTGCTCCTTCAACAAATGATACCAAGAAACATAGAAACATAGATATTGACGGCAGATAAGAGCCATAGGCCCAGCAAGTCTGCCCGACCTTACCTAACAGTATATACTTATCTAGTTTGTAGGATAGCCTTATACTTGTCCCATGCATTTTTAAAGTCCCCCACTAGAGAATGAAGAGAATGAAACAGATTAGATAATAGAAGTAAATTAGAACGTTGTTTAAAATTGTATTCTCTATCTGAATTATAAAAGAAAAATGGGGGTTTCATGTACTTTTAAGGACTAGCTGTAAATGTGTTCACACTGTTCTAAACAATTACTTTTTAGTATGTAGCTGGTTCAGGCAACTTGCCACATTTTACAGAATTTGACTTTTGGCTTCTCTGGGTAGTGTGGGTCAAGCACAACTTTTGTAGCAAAATAAATCATAAATGTATTTTGCGATATGTTTTCAATTGAATTGAGTATTTTACAGGAAATATTTTCTGAGTTTAACACCCCTTTAATAAGTTACTTATGAAGCAATTAATAAAGCCTTTTATCTCACTATATTATAAATCTGACGAGAAATGTAGCTCTAGTTTACAAATATATGTGACTACTAGAGAAAAAGAGAGCAAACCCAGTCTAACAAACAAAACTTTATTGCACCATTTACAGTGAAACGGTTCCTCACTCTCAGCACAGCTGCAGGTTTTCCCGCCAAAACTTCCCTCCTGCAGCTTCCCTGGTGCAGTGTGAGGGGCGCAGCTCTGTAAGGGTGACAGGAAACCATGAACTGGGAGCACAGGATAAGTGAGATGAAGCAGGCTGCCATTGTCTACATGGATAGGAGTGGGGGACTGCAAAAGTTTATTGCAGACTGCAAGAAATATCATGGTATATACTGAGAGAGGCATTTGTGTACCCTGTTTACACTGGCAGCCTTCTCCAGTGAGGGGCTCCATTCATAAGTGCTGAGTGTGTAAAGGTTAAAAAGTATAAAAGAAAAGGAATTTGTAATGAGGTGATTTTAACTCACAGCAATTAATTGAAGCTTCACTGTCATAAACAATCTATATTGGTCTGTCTACCATCTACCCTATCTGTCTGTCTGTCTGTCTGTGAGTCTGCATCCCTCTATCTGTCTAGCAGTGAGTCTTTATCTATCTGTCTGTCTGTCTGTGAGTCTGCATCCCTCTATCTGTCTGCAGTGAGTCTTTATCTGTCTGTCTGTCTGTGAGTCTGCATCCCTCTATCTGTCTAGCAGTGAGTCTTTATCTATCTGTCTGTGAGTCTGCATCCCTCTATCTGTCTGCAGTGAGTCTTTATCTATCTGTCTGTCTGTCTGTCTGTCTGTATCCCTCTATCTGTCTAGCAGTGAGTCTTTATCTATCTATCTGTCTGTGAGTCTGCATCCCTCTATCTGTCTGCAGTGAGTCTTTATCTATCTGTCTGTCTGTCTGTCTGTATCCCTCTATCTGTCTAGCAGTGAGTCTTTATCTATCTGTCTGTCTGTGAGTCTGCATCCCTCTATCTGTCTAGCAGTGAGTCTTTATCTATCTGTCTGTGAGTCTGCATCCCTCTATCTGTCTGCAGTGAGTCTTTATCTGTCTGTCTGTCTGTGAGTCTGCATCCCTCTATCTGTCTAGCAGTGAGTCTTTATCTATCTGTCTGTGAGTCTGCATCCCTCTATCTGTCTGCAGTGAGTCTTTATCTATCTATCTGTCTGTCTGTCTGTCTGTCTGTATCCCTCTATCTGTCTAGCAGTGAGTCTTTATCTATCTGTCTGTGAGTCTGCATCCCTCTATCTGTCTGCAGTGAGTCTTTATCTGTCTGTCTGTCTGTCTGTCTGTGAGTCTGTATCCCTCTATCTGTCTAGCAGTGAGTCTTTATCTATCTATCTGTCTGTGAGTCTGCATCCCTCTATCTGTCTGCAGTGAGTCTTTATCTGTCTGTCTGTCTGTGAGTCTGCATCCCTCTATCTGTCTAGCAGTGAGTCTTTTTCTATCTATCTGTCTGTGAGTCTGCATCCCTCTATCTGTCTGCAGTGAGTCTTTATCTATCTATCTATCTATCTGTATGTGAGTCTGCATCCCTCTATCTGTCTGCAGTGAGTCTTTATCTATCTATCTGTATGTGAGTCTGCATCCCTCTATCTGTCTGCAGTGAGTCTTTATCTATCTATCTGTCTGTGAGTCTGCATCCCTCTATCTGTCTAGCAGTGAGTCTTTATCTATCTGCCTGTCTGTGAGCCTGTGTCTATCTATCTCTCTGTCTCTGTCTAGCAGTGAGTCTGTATTAATCTATGTCTGTCTATCTATCTGTCTAGCAGTGAGTCTTTATCTATCTGTCTGTGTCTATCTATCTATCTATATATCTGTCTAGCAGTGAGTCTTTATCTGCCTGTCTGTTTGTGAGTCTGTGTCTATCTATCTAGCTCTCTCTCTGTCTAGCAGTGAGTCTGTATCAATCTATGTCTGTCTGTTTATCTGTCTAGCAGTAAGTCTTTGTCTGTCTGTGAGTCTGTGTCTATCTAGCTCTCTCTCTCTCTCTAGCAGTGAGTCTGTATCAATCTATGTCTGTCTGTTTATCTATATTTCTAGCAGTAAGTCTTTATCTGCCTGTCTGTCTGTGATTCTGTATCTATCTGTCTATCTATGTATCTATCTGTCTAGCAGTAAGTCTCTATTTATTTATTTATCTATCTATATATATCTGTCTTTCTAGCAGTGAGTCTGTATCTGTCTGTCTATTTATCTATCTGTCTAGCAGTGAGATTCTATCTATTTATCTATCTATCTGCCTAGCAGTGAGTCTGTATCTATCTATCTATATTTGTTTATAGCAACAATATCATTCTAAGCACATCCAAGTTTTAGTACAATGCCGAAAAGTATTGTAACAAGTTTCATCTCTAGTAAGGGAGCATAGATAGTTTCACTGGAATAAAAATAACAATGTTTAAATTTAGACTGAAACTATCTAGACCTCACAATATTAATTCTTATTGGTTGTCATAGAAAACTCCTACAGCTGTATTAGTGCTCTTGACCTCTAAAGCATGTAATAAAATATCAAAATAACACCCCTAATTGTTTAATAACTTCACAAGGGGAATAGTTCATTAATGTAAAAATAGAAAATAACCACACACAAAAGAGGAAAAACAATGCTCTATATGCGACTCTGTGTCTTCTGTCCCTGATCCCCTACTAGTAGCAGAAGTTTAGGGAAAACTGAATTAAAGAAAAAAAAGTGTGTTTGCAATGAACCTGCCCAGCTTGTTCCTGGCATTGTTGGGCTGTTACAGGCTAGGGGATGTCCTCATCTTAGTTATATGACTCATATATATATATATATATATATATATATATATATATATATATATATATATATATATATATATATATATATATATATATATATATATATATATATACCTAGCAATCAACCAAAAGCTATTCAATTTGTTTCTAATAGGTGGAAGAAAAGAAACTAAACCTTTACACTTCTATCTTCAATATATAAACAACTAATAAAAATGTGAAAAATGCATCTCCTATTATTCTAAGACTATTCTTTGCTTTTAATATTATAATAATAATAATTATGTCTGCCATGTATTTACTATTTAAAGTGAATTTAAATTTTGATGGTAAAGTGCCCAGTTTTTAAAAATTCGATTAAAAACAGGGGCACTTTAATTCATCAAAATTTACATTTCACTTCTCTTGTGAAAAAATACTTACCTTTTAATCTTGACAGCAGCTCCAGCTTCCTCTACCCGTCGCAAAGCCTCTTCTTGGGTCTAAAATGAGGAATCTGGCTTCCTCCAATCACGGCATTGAATCAGAGACACTGATTCCCCCAGGGGGAAGCTGGAAAAAAGGTAAGGTTTTTTTTTCACAACAGGAGTGAAATGCAAATTTTAATGAATTAAAGTGCCCCTGTATTTAAAGGGACAGTCAACACCAGAATTTTTGTTGTTTAAAAAGAAAGATAATCCCTTTATTACCCATTCCCCAGTTTTGCATAACCAACACAGTTATAATAATACATGTTTTACCTCTGTGATTACCTTGTATCTAAGCTTCTGCTGACTGCCCCCTTATTTCAGTTCTTTTGACAGACATGCAGTTTAGCCAATCAGTGCTCAGTCCTAGGTCACTTTACGTGCATGAGCTCAATGTTATCTATATGAAACATGTGAACTAATGCCCTCTAGTGGTCAAAATGTATTCAGATTAGAGGTAGTCTTCAATGTATAAGAAATTAGCATATGAACCTCCTAGTTTTAGCTTTTAACTAAGAATACCAAGAGAACAAAGCAAAATTGGTGATAAAAGTAAATTGGGAAGTTGTTTAAAATTGCATGCCCTATTTAAAACATGAAAGTTTTTTTTGGACTTGACTGTCCCTTTAAGCTTGTTAGATATAATTTGATGCTACTTTGTCAAAAAAAACAAAAACATGTCAAGAAACTTAATGTATATCCAGTTACTTGCTTCACCTTTCTTTTATAAAATGTTATAGGTTTTCAAAAATGAAACCAGATCCTGATGTAATTTATAGGGCTTAAATTGGGACATCAAATTTTGTATTTGATTGTCAATCCCGGTCACCATAAGAGGTAGAGAGTAAAAGATCTAATTTCACCTTTGACCATTTTTTTTAAATCTTTTTTTTTTTTTTCATAATTCTCCTTGTTTTTACAATAAGCTTAAGGCTTAAATAAACTGTTTAATGTAGGTATTTATTATTTTCTTTCCCTAAAGAGTCCAGTCATAGTTATGCTATGTACCGGTTTGTAATTTCTGTTAACCCTATGGATATTACAGAGCTGAATGCCACTCTTGGAAATTATATTTTGCATGAACCAGTGAGAGCTACACACATTTTTCGAATGGTATGAAACAATATCTGTGAACTCATTTTTATGATGTTGCTGTTTATTCAAACAAACAATAGGTCACTGTCATTTGTTGTTTATATTTTAGGTTTGTGATTGTGCTATTAAAACACTTTCATTAATTGGACAATACCAGACTGAAGCTCAGGTAAAATACATAGATGTCAATAATTACATAAGCAGGGTTAGTAGTCTGCAACTGACATATTATCATAGAAGTCCTCATGTCTTGTCATGTATTACACATATTGCAACCTTTTTATACCAAGGTCTCATCCCCTATTACATTGTGGTTTTTGCCAGTCGCCCCATCTCGATGAAAGTTCATTCGAAATATTGTGGTAGTTAGGACTAGGGCTGTTGTTAATGTTAGTCTATTCCAGTGCTGGCATTCAATAGGGTTAAAAAAAGCTTGTATACACATGCATAGCAATGTCATCTCAAACACTAATGTGCAGACAGCATTGCTGCAGCCAGAATATGGTGGCCACAGGCAATGTCCCAACTTCAGCATTGCAGAAGTCTCAATATTGTTGTCACATGGAAACAAGGTAAGGGAAAGGAATTGTAAAGAAAAATATATCTGCCTGTCTAGTGCCCAAACCTGACACTACTCTATTGAAAGTCAGACAGTGTGTGTTATGTTTTGTTTTTTTTACATAATTGTGTTAGCTTCAAAATGTTTTTTTGTTTAGAAAGATAGATAATCCCTTTATTACCTATTCCTCAGTTTTGCATAACCAACACTGTTATATTAATATACATTTAATATACATTTTACCTCTGTAATTACCTTGCATCTAAGCCTCTGCAGACTGCCCCCTTATTGTAGTTCTTTTGGCAGACTTGCATTTTAGCCAATCAGTGCTGACTCCTAGGCAACCCCACAGGTCTGAGCACAATTTTATATATATGGCACGCTTGAACTAACGCCCTCTAGTTGTGATTTTTTTATGCATTCAGATAAGAGGCGGCCTTCAAGTGCTAAGAAATTTGCATATGAGCCACCTAGGTTTAGCTTCAGCTATGAATAACAAGAGAACAAAGCAAAATTGATGATAAAAGTAAATTGGAAAGTTGTTTACAATTGCATGCCCTATCTGAAAAGATTATTTTTCATTAGACTGTCCCGTTAAGTATCTGTGTGTGGGGTGCTGTGTTGTTTTCAGATATATTGTAAATATTGTGATATTATACATTTTATTACAGACACAAGTTGCAGGGTGAATAAAGACTTAGAAAAAGCATGCAATAACTAACCCAAAGTATAAAATAAATAAATACATTATTAATGAATTAATAAAAACACTACACTCTTCTGTTCACCCTCTTGTTAGTTCCTCCATGAGTTTAGTGACAGGAGTGTGAACTATTTACAGAAAGATGATTATAAAGCGTGTAATCATGTTCTTTATTCTTACTTTCTAGATTAATGTGATCTTGAAACTAACTCACTTGCCTGAATTACAAGGCTATCGCTTAAGCCTTAGTGAATTTCCTTTTCAGTACAAATCCAAGCGGTTCTTTATGCTGGAAGGCATAGTGATTGCAGTGACCACCGTGACTAAGTATACACAAGGGGCAAGATTTCTCTGCTCTGAGACAAGCTGCCCTTTTAGTGAAGGTAAAATGTATTTATTTAAATGCCATAAATACAAAAAAACTCCTGTTGTAGGAAGAAATAAAATGGGGGTTGTTGCTATATATGAAAATATGAGAAATGTGGATATAATATCTTAAAAGGATAGGAAAGTTTAAATTAATCTTGCATTATTCAGATTCAGAGCATTTCGTTTTAAGACACTTTTCTCCAACATAGGTGTGTCCGGTCCACGGCGTCATCCTTACTTGTGGGATATTCTCTTCCCCAACAGGAAATGGCAAAGAGCCCAGCAAAGCTGGCCACATGATCCCTCCTAGGCTCCGCCTACCCCAGTCATTCTCTTTGCCGTTGTACAGGCAACATCTCCACGGAGATGGCTTAGAGTTTTTTAGTGTTTAACTGTAGTTTTTATTATTCAATCAAGAGTTTGTTATTTTGAAATAGTGCTGGTATGTACTATTTACTCAGAAACAGAAAAGAGATGAAGATTTCTGTTTGTATGAGGAAAATGATTTTAGCAACCGTCACTAAAATCCATGGCTGTTCCACACAGGACTGTTGAGAGCAATTAACTTCAGTTGGGGGAACAGTGAGCAGTCTCTTGCTGCTTGAGGTATGACACATTCTAACAAGACGATGTAATGCTGGAAGCTGTCATTTTCCCTATGGGATCCGGTAAGCCATGTTTATTAAGATCGTAAATAAGGGCTTCACAAGGGCTTATTAAGACTGTAGACTTTTTCTGGGCTAAATCGATTCATTATTAACACATATTTAGCCTTGAGGAATCATTTAATCTGGGTATTTTGATATTATAATATCGGCAGGCACTGTTTTAGACACCTTATTCTTTAGGGGCTTTCCCAAATCATAGGCAGAGCCTCATTTTCGCGCCGGTGTTGCGCACTTGTTTTTGAGAGGCATGACATGCAGTCGCATGTGTGAGGAGCTCTGATACTTAGAAAAGACTTTCTGAAGGCGTCATTTGGTATCGTATTCCCCTTTGGGCTTGGTTGGGTCTCAGCAAAGCAGATACCAGGGACTGTAAAGGGGTTAAAGTTAAAAACGGCTCCGGTTCCGTTATTTTAAGGGTTAAAGCTTCCAAATTTGGTGTGCAATACTTTTAAGGCTTTAAGACACTGTGGTGAAAATTTGGTGAATTTTGAACAATTCCTTCATGTTTTTTCGCAATATCCACTCTGGATGATTGTGACAAGTTGGTCATCCCAGAGAAACTATGTAAAATGGACAAGTTCCTAGAGGTCCCGGGGCTCCCAGAAGCTTTTCCTATACCCAAGCGGGTGGCGGACATTGTTAATAAAGAATGGGAAAGGCCCGGTATTCCTTTCGTCCCTCCCCCCATATTTAAAAAATTGTTTCCTATGGTCGACCCCAGAAAGGACTTATGGCAGACAGTCCCCAAGGTCGAGGGAGCGGTTTCCACTTTAAACAAACGCACCACTATACCCATAGAGGATAGTTGTGCTTTCAAAGATCCTATGGATAAAAAATTAGAAGGTTTACTTAAAAAGATGTTTGTTCAGCAGGGTTACCTTCTACAACCAATTTCATGCATTGTCCCTGTCGCTACAGCCGCATGTTTCTGGTTCGATGAGCTGATAAAGGCGGTCGATAGTGATTCTCCTCCTTATGAGGAGATTATGGACAGAATCAATGCTCTCAAATTGGCTAATTCTTTCACCCTAGACGCCACTTTGCAATTGGCTAGGTTAGCGGCTAAGAATTCTGGGTTTGCTATTGTGGCGCGCAGAGCGCTTTGGTTGAAATCTTGGTCAGCTGATGCGTCTTCCAAGAACAAGCTACTTAACATTCCTTTCAAGGGGAAAATGCTGTTTGGCCCTGACTTGAAAGAGATTATCTCTGATATCACTGGGGGTAAGGGCCACGCCCTTCCTCAGGATCGGCCTTTCAAGACAAAAAATAAACCTAATTTTCGTCCCTTTCGTAGAAACGGACCAGCCCAAAGTGCTACGTCCTCTAAGCAAGAGGGTAATACTTCTCAAGCCAAGCCAGCTTGGAGACCAATGCAAGGCTGGAACAAGGGAAAGCAGGCCAAGAAACCTGCCACTGCTACCAAGACAGCATGAAATGTTGGCCCCCGATCCGGGACCGGATCTGGTGGGGGGCAGACTCTCTCTCTTCGCTCAGGCTTGGGCAAGAGATGTTCTGGATCCTTGGGCGCTAGAAATAGTCTCCCAAGGTTATCTTCTGGAATTCAAGGGGCTTCCCCCAAGGGGGAGGTTCCACAGGTCTCAGTTGTCTTCAGACCACATAAAAAGACAGGCATTCTTACATTGTGTAGAAGACCTGTTAAAAATGGGAGTGATTCATCCTGTTCCATTAAGAGAACAAGGGATGGGGTTCTACTCCAATCTGTTCATAGTTCCCAAAAAAGAGGGAACGTTCAGACCAATCTTAGATCTCAAGATCTTAAACAAGTTTCTCAAGGTTCCATCGTTCAAGATGGAAACCATTCGAACTATTCTTCCTTCCATCCAGGAAGGTCAATTCATGACCACAGTGGATTTAAAGGATGCGTATCTACATATTCCTATCCACAAGGAACATCATCGGTTCCTAAGGTTCGCATTCCTGGACAAGCATTACCAGTTCGTGGCGCTTCCTTTCGGATTAGCCACTGCTCCAAGGATTTTCACAAAGGTACTAGGGTCCCTTCTAGCTGTGCTAAGACCAAGGGGCATTGCTGTAGTACCTTACTTGGACGACATTCTGATTCAAGCGTCGTCCCTTCCTCAAGCAAAGGCTCACACGGACATTGTCCTGGCTTTTCTCAGATCTCACGGATGGAAAGTGAACGTGGAAAAGAGTTCTCTATCTCCGTCAACAAGGGTTCCCTTCTTGGGAACAATAATAGACTCCTTAGAAATGAGGATTTTTCTGACAGAGGCCAGAAAAACAAAACTTCTAGTCTCTTGTCGGATACTTCATTCCGTTCCTCTTCCTTCCATAGCGCAGTGCATGGAAGTGATCGGTTTGATGGTAGCGGCAATGGACATAGTTCCTTTTGCGCGCATTCATCTAAGACCATTACAACTGTGCATGCTCAGTCAGTGGAATGGGGACTATACAGACTTGTCTCCGAAGATACAAGTAAATCAGAGGACCAGAGACTCACTCCGTTGGTGGCTGTCCCTGGACAACCTGTCACAAGGGATGACATTCCGCAGACCAGAGTGGGTCATTGTCACGACCGACGCCAGTCTGATGGGCTGGGGCGCGGTCTGGGGATCCCTGAAAGCTCAGGGTCTTTGGTCTCGGGAAGAATCGCTTCTACCAATAAATATTCTGGAACTGAGAGCGATATTCAATGCTCTCAAGGCTTGGCCTCAGCTAGCGAGGGCCAAGTTCATACGGTTTCAATCAGACAACATGACAACTGTTGCGTACATCAACCATCAGGGGGGAACAAGGAGTTCCCTAGCGATGGAAGAAGTGACCAAAATCATTCTATGGGCGGAGTCTCACTCCTGCCACCTGTCTGCTATCCACATCCCAGGAGTGGAAAATTGGGAAGCGGATTTTCTGAGTCGTCAGACATTGCATCCGGGGGAGTGGGAACTCCATCCGGAAATCTTTGCCCAAGTCACTCAGCTGTGGGGCATTCCAGACATGGATCTGATGGCCTCTCGTCAGAACTTCAAAGTTCCTTGCTACGGGTCCAGATCCAGGGATCCCAAGGCGGCTCTAGTGGATGCACTAGTAGCACCTTGGACCTTCAAACTAGCTTATGTGTTCCCGCCATTTCCTCTCATCCCCAGGCTGGTAGCCAGGATCAATCAGGAGAGGGCGTCGGTGATCTTGATAGCTCCTGCGTGGCCACGCAGGACTTGGTATGCAGATCTGGTGAATATGTCATCGGCTCCACCTTGGAAGCTACCTTTGAGACGAGACCTTCTTGTTCAGGGTCCGTTCGAACATCCGAATCTGGTTTCACTCCAGCTGACTGCTTGGAGATTGAACGCTTGATCTTATCGAAGCGAGGGTTCTCAGATTCTGTTATCGATACTCTTGTTCAGGCCAGAAAGCCTGTAACTAGAAAGATTTACCACAAAATTTGGAAAAAATATATCTGTTGGTGTGAATCTAAAGGATTCCCTTGGGACAAGGTTAAGATTCCTAAGATTCTATCCTTCCTTCAAGAAGGATTGGAAAAAGGATTATCTGCAAGTTCCCTGAAGGGACAGATTTCTGCCTTGTCTGTGTTACTTCACAAAAAGCTGGCAGCTGTGCCAGATGTTCAAGCCTTTGTTCAGGCTCTGGTTAGAATTAAGCCTGTTTACAAACCTTTGACTCCTCCTTGGAGTCTCAACTTAGTTCTTTCAGTTCTTCAGGGGGTTCCGTTTGAACCCTTACATTCCGTTGATATTAAGTTATTATCTTGGAAAGTTTTGTTTTTAGTTGCAATTTCTTCTGCTAGAAGAGTTTCAGAATTATCTGCTCTGCAGTGTTCTCCTCCTTATCTGGTGTTCCATGCAGATAAGGTGGTTTTACGTACTAAACCTGGTTTTCTTCCAAAAGTTGTTTCTAACAAAAACATTAACCAGGAGATTATCGTACCTTCTCTGTGTCCGAAACCAGTTTCAAAGAAGGAACGTTTGTTGCACAATTTGGATGTTGTTCGCGCTCTAAAATTCTATTTAGATGCTACAAAGGATTTTAGACAAACATCTTCCTTGTTTGTTGTTTATTCCGGTAAAAGGAGAGGTCAAAAAGCAACTTCTACCTCTCTCTCTTTTTGGATTAAAAGCATCATCAGATTGGCTTACGAGACTGCCGGACGGCAGCCTCCCGAAAGAATCACAGCTCATTCCACTAGGGCTGTGGCTTCCACATGGGCCTTCAAGAACGAGGCTTCTGTTGATCAGATATGTAGGGCAGCGACTTGGTCTTCACTGCACACTTTTACCAAATTTTACAAGTTTGATACTTTTGCTTCTTCTGAGGCTATTTTTGGGAGAAAGGTTTTGCAAGCCGTGGTGCCTTCCATTTAGGTGACCTGATTTGCTCCCTCCCTTCATCCGTGTCCTAAAGCTTTGGTATTGGTTCCCACAAGTAAGGATGACGCCGTGGACCGGACACACCTATGTTGGAGAAAACAGAATTTATGTTTACCTGATAAATTACTTTCTCCAACGGTGTGTCCGGTCCACAGCCCGCCCTGGTTTTTTTAATCAGGTCTGATAATTTATTTTCTTTAACTACAGTCACCACGGTACCATATGGTCTCTCCTATGCAAATATTCCTCCGCCCGCACACATTTGTGATTGGCTAACTAACGGCTAGATTACAAGTTTTTATCGGTAATGGTGTGCAGGGCTAACAAGCAGTTTCTGCTAACCTCTCACCTACAGACAACGCTGGTATTACGAGTTTTTTTTAAACTCAGCGTTAGCCGCAGAAGAGTGAGCGGAGAGCAAAATTTAGCTCCACATCTCACCTCAATACCAGCGCTGCTTACGGTAGCGGTGAGCTTGCTAAACGTGCTCGTGCACTATTTCCCCATAGGAATCAATGGGGGAGAACCAGCTGAAAAAACACCTAACACCTGCAAAAAAAGCAGCGTTCAGCTCCTAACGCAGCCCCATTGATTCCTATGGAGAAAGAACATTTAACACCCTAACATGAACCCTGAGTCTAAACACCCCTAATCTTACACTTATTAACCCCTAATCTGCCGCCCCAACATCGCCAACACCTGCA
The DNA here is from genome assembly GCF_027579735.1 of Bombina bombina. Taxonomy (NCBI): domain Eukaryota; kingdom Metazoa; phylum Chordata; class Amphibia; order Anura; family Bombinatoridae; genus Bombina; species Bombina bombina. The sequence goes on from NC_069503.1 coordinate 922,362,822, forward strand.
TTATATTATTAACCCCTAATCTGCCGCTCCAGACACCTCCGCCACCTACATTATACTTATGAACCCCTAATCTGCTGCCACCAACATCGCCGACACCTACATTATATTTATTAACCCCTAATCTGCCGCCCCCAATGTCGTCTCAACTTAACTACATTTATTAACCCCTAATCTGCTGTCCCCAACGTCGCCGCCACTATAATAAATGTATTAACCCCTAAACCTAAGTCTAACCCTAACACCCCCCTAACTTAAATATAATTTAAATAAATCTAAATAAAATTACTACATTTGACTAAATTATTCCTATTTAAAACTAAATACTTACCTATAAAATAAACCCTAAGATAGCTACAATATAACTAATAATTACATTGTATCTATCTTAGGGTTTATTTTTATTTTGCAGGCAAATTTGTATTTATTTTAACTAGGTACAATAGTTATTAAATATATATTAACTATTTAATAACTACCTAGTTAAAATAAATACAAATTTACCTGTAAAATAAAGCCTAACCTAAGTTACAATTACACCTAACACTACACTATTATTAAATTAATTCCCTAAATTTACTACAATTAAATACAGTTAAATAAAATTATCTAAAGTACAAAACCCCCCACTAAATTACAGAAAATAATAAAATAATTACAATTTTTTTAAACTAATTACACCTACTCTAATCCCCCTAATAAAATAAAAATCCCCCACAAAATAATAAAAAGCCCTACCCTACACTAAATTACAAATAGCCATTAAAAGGGCTTTTTGCGGGGCATTGCCCCAAAGTAATCGGCTCTTTAACCTGTAAAAAAAGTACAATACCCCCCCAACATTAAAACCCACCACCCACACACCCAACCCTACTCTAAAACCCACCCAATCCCCCCTTAATAAAACCTAACACTAACCCCTTGAAGATCACCCTACCTTGAGACGTCTTCACCCAACCGGGCCGAAGTCCTCAGCGAAGCCGGGCAGAAGTGGTCCTCCAGATGGGAAGAAGACTTCATCCAAGCCGGGAAGAAGAGGTCCTCCAGACGTGCAGAAGTCTTCATCCAGACGGCATCTTCTATCTTCATCCATCCGGAGGGGAGCAGGTCCATCTTCAAGACATCCAACGCAGAGCATTTTCTTCATCCGGAGTCTTCTTACTAAATGACAGTTCCTTTAAGTGATGTTATCCAAGAGGGCGTCCCTTCAATTCCGATTGCCTGATAGAATTTTATCAGCCAATCGGAATTAAGGTAGAAAAAATCCTATTGGCTGATCCAATCCGCCAATAGGATTGAAGTTCAATCCTATTGGCTGATCCAATCAGCCAATAGGATTGAGCTTGCATTCTATTGGCTGATAAAATTCTATCAGGCAATCGGAATTGAAGGGACTCCCTCTTGGATAACATCACTTAAAGGTACCATCATTTAGTATGAAGACTCTGGATGAAGAGGATGCTCCGCGTCGGATGGCTTGAAGATAGACCCGCTCCGCTCCGGATGGATGAAGATAGAAGATGCCGTCTGGATGAAGACTTCTGCCCGTCTGGAGGACCTCTTCTTCCCGGCTTGGATGAAGACTTTTGCCCGTCTGGAGGACCACTTCTGCCCAGCTTCGTTGAGGACTTCGGCCTGGTTGGGTGAAGACATCTCAAGGTAGGGTGATCTTCAAGGGGTTAGTGTTAGGTTTTATTAAGGGCGGATTGGGTGGGTTTTAGAGTAGGGTTGGGTGTGTGGGTGGTGGGTTTTAATGTTGGGGGGGTATTGTACTTTTTTTACAGGTTAAAGAGCTGATTACTTTTGGGCAATGCCCCACAAAAAGCCCTTTTAAGGGCTATTTATAATTTAGTATAGGGTAGGGATTTTTATTATTTTGTGGGGCTTTTTTATTTTGTTTGGGGGATTAGATTAGGTGTAATTAGTTTTAAAAAATTGTAATTATTTTATGATTTTCTGTAATTTAATGTTTTTTTTTCTCCGTACTTTAGATAATTTTATTTAATTGTATTTAATTGTAGTTAATTTAGGGAATTAATTTAATTATAGTGTAGTGTTAGGTTTAATTGTAACTTAGGTTAGGTTTTATTTTACAGGTAAATTTGTCTTTATTTTAGCTAGGTAGCTATTAAATAGTTAATATCTATTTAATAACTGTTGTACCTAGTTAAAATAAATACAAACTTGCCTGTGAAATAAAAATAAACCCTGAGATAGCTACAATGTAACTATTAGTTATATTGTAGCTATCTTAGGGTTTATTTATAGGTAAGTATTTAGTTTTAAATAGGAATAATTTAGTTAATTATATTTTATTTAGATTTATTAACATTATATTTAAGTTAGGGAGGTGTTAGGGTTAGGGTTAAACTTAGATTTAGGGGTTAATAACTTTAATATAGTGGCGGCAACGTTGGGGGCGGCAGATTAGGGGTTAATAAATGTAGGTAGGTGGCGGCGATGTTAGGGCCGGCAGATTAGGGGTTAATAATATTTAACTAGTGTTTGCGAGGCGGGAGTGCAGTGTTTAAAGGGTTAATATATTTATTAAAGTGGTGGCGATGTCCGGTTCGGCAGATTAGGGGTTAAAAATTTTATTATAGTATTTGCGATGTGGGGGGCCTCGGTTTAGGGGTTAATAGGTAGTTTATGGGTGTTAGTGTACTTTTTAGCACTTTAGTTAAGAGTTTTATACTACAACGTTAGCCCATAAAACTCTTAACTACTGACTTTTAAATGCGGTACCAGGCTTGACAGGAGAGAGTGTACCGCTCACTTTTAGGATGACTCGTAATACCGGCGTTAGGAAAATCACATTGAGAAAATAGGATACGCAATTGATGTAAGTGGATTTGCGGTATTTTCGAGTCTCGAAAAAAAAGTGAGTGGTACACCTGTACCTGCAAGACTCGTAATACCAGCGGGCGTTAAAAAGCAGTGTTGGGACCTCTCAACACTGCTTTTTAACCCTAATGCATGACTTCAGCTAGTTGTCAGTAGTGCAATGCTGCTCCTTCAGCAAAAAATAACAAGAGAATGAAGCAAATTTAATAATAGAAGTCAATTGGAAAGTAGTTTGTTTAAATTGAATGTTCTTTTCGAATCATGAAAGAAAATTTTGGGGTTTCCCTTTAAATTGAATCCAGTGGATATGAAAAAAGCATTTACAAATAAGAACCATAAAAATATATGCAAAAAATGTACATGATTGGGAAATAATGGGCTATCATCTAGACTTCATAAGACAGTTGAATCTTCTGTATTGACCACAGGATGCTCCTCTAGACCCTATGAGTATTGGCTTAAACCATAAGAAATGTTGTAATATTTACTCGCTGCAGTAATATTCTATTGTTAGATTTGCTACCTGCAGTATTTTATTTAGAGTATTTATTTAGAACATCATCTGAAGTGATTGGAGCTTTCTTGGACAGAGGTCCTGTAAAGTCAACTGGGGGTCTGTGAAACCCCTGTGTGCACATAGACACCATTAGTTTGGTACCCTGATCTTGTTTGGTGATCTAAGTGATAAATGTTGTACCCTCAGTTTTTCTTAGTGACTGAGTTTCATAAATAAAGTAATTGTTCCTTTGGATTTTGTACATTTCGAGTCAGACTCCCTGTCAGCCATATAGAATCAGTCCCGGAGTAGACCCAATTGCTTGAGTGAATATATCACACACACTGAGAGAAACCCAGGACGTGACCCACTCAGAAATAAGAAGCTATAATGTAGAAAACACAGAACTGAGTACTTACAGAAGATGCAGGGATACAGGAGAGCTGAGTACTGTATTCTAGGAGACAGGAAGCTGTGAGCCGGCAAAGCAGTGGACAGTAAATCTTTATGGCAGATAAAGGATAATAATATTTAGAACAAAGAGTTGTAGATGCTGGTGATGGGAAATACATATAGTCCCCCACTTGTATACTTAAATATATTTATATGTAAGTAAATATGGGACGACTAGCTAAGGGAATAATATAGCTAGTGGTCAGAGTGTGCCAGACAGTCTGTACTAATGTTATGCAATCCAAAAGCAGTCATCCAACCTCGTGTTTTAGTATCCACTGTGTGCTATATAATTTGTATAAATACCTTCAATATAATCAACATTTCAATGTGCAGCACAAAGTTCAGCACATCTTATATGAGTCAAACGTGATATGCCCAATACACTTAAACAGCGTTGTTATCACAGGAGAGCTTTCTGAAAAGAGCTTAGCCAACTTGTGGCAAAGTACTCACTCTCGGACATCCGATGCAGGGGTCAGACAACTACGGCCGTCCTGGGCGTCCTCACTTTTCCATACTTCCTGAAATCCTCTGGAGGTTTTCAGTCTGCCTGTTCGCCGTTCGTCTCGAGTTTCCCCTTTGTTCCTCAGGTACGTTGCATCTGTTAGATGCGCTGGTAACTGCTACGTCACCGGTAGGCATACCTAACCTGACGTTGTGACTGGTACACACTCCTCCACTGCCAATTGGCTGCTGATCCCGTAGCAAATGCTCCAATGCTCCAATACTGATTCTTTAGTGTAACCAACAAATAGTGATTCCAAATGTAGTATAAAGAATTCTTTAGCAAGTTCGTTCCAAGTGACAACAGAAATGCTTTATTGATCCAAAGGTTAAAAGCAAAACACAACGAATCAACATGGATAGATGAACAAAAACGCCTTAACTAGCAAGGTAAAGGATAATCCAAGAGAGTGGTAAGGCAGAGGTCAGTATCACTTTATGGCAGGTAGCAGGTAGTCCAAGAGAGTGGTCAGGTAAAGCAGAGGTCAGAGTCACTTTATGGCAGGTATTGGGTAGTCCAAGAGACTGGCCAGGCAAGGCAGAGGTCAATATCACTTTATGGCAAGCAGAGGATAATCCAAGAGAGTGGTCAGGCAAGGCAGAGGTCAGTATCACTTTAAGGCAGGCAGAGGGTAATCCAAGAGAGTGGTCAGACAAGGCAGAGGTCAGTATCACTTTATGGCAGGCAGAGGGTAATCCAAGAGAGTGGTCAGGCAAGGCAGAGGTGAGTATCACTTTAAGGCAGGCAGAGGGTAATCCAAGAGAGTGGTCAGGCAAGGCAGAGGTCAGTATCACTTTAAAGGGACATAATACTCATATGCTAAATCACTTGAAACTGATGCAGTATAACTGTAAAAAGCTGACAGGAAAACATCAGCTGAACATCTCTAGTAAAAAAAGGAAGATATTTTACCTCACAATTTCCTCTGCTCAGCAGAGTAAGGTTCTATGTAAAAAGTTATACTCAGCTGCTCCCAGCTGCAGGTAAAAAAAAAATAATGAAGAAATGAACAGAAGCCAATCAGCATCAGCAGTGCTGAGGTCATGAACTCTTTTACTGTGATCTCATGAGATTTCACTTAACTCTCATGAGATTTCATTGTTACACTGAATAGGGAAATAACATGAGAGTGCACAAGGCTCATCCTTTCAGTTGTCCCAGGACAGACATACTAATATGCTGCTTAGAAGCTTAGAAGTCCTTTACAATGGGATGTGGCTACTGAGGAACTTTTGAGGTAAAATATCTTTCTTTTTTACATAGAGATGTTCAGGTGATATTTTCTAGTCAGCTTTTTACAGCTATGCTGTATCACTTTCAAGTGTTTAAACATTTGGGTATTATGGCCCTTTAAAGCAGGCAGAGGGCAATCCAAGAGAGTGGTCAGGCAAAGCAGAGGTCAGTTTCACTTTAAGGCAGGCAGAGAGTAATCCAAGAGAGTGGTCAGGCAAGGCAGAGGTCATAGTCACTATATGGCAGGCAAAGCACATACCCTGGGAGGAGAAATGATCCAACAAACGGGCCAAGAAGTTCAGTGCCGCTGGAGATTTAAAGACCCATCTGACTAGGCCAAGAGCGGGTCGGCTGAGAGACCGCGTCACGTTGCTAGGCAACATGACGCTACAAAGGAGAGCAGACGGATCTGGGAGCCGCAGTGACACGGCGATGATCAGATCCATGACACTCCCCCATTGCAATTCATGAGTTTGCTGTGCAAAAATATTGTGTGTGTTTTTTTGCTAAGCCATTCCTTCCCATCTGTATTAGTTTAACATCCCAAGTTGGCTATACAATACTCATTGTTGAATTAGCCTTAAAGGGGCAGTGTACTGTAATATTTTCTCTCCTTTAATTTATTTCTAATGATCAATTTTAATTTTACCTCCTGGAGTGTATTACATTGTTTGCAAATAGCTCATTTCAGCTCAAATTTTATCCCTGATTTACATTTTTGAACATGGCTGGACTGGGACCAAAAATAGGCATGGGCATTTAAAGGCAGAGCAGCCCACCCCACCCCCCAACACACACATTTGTAATTTAACCATACACCAAAAATGACAAGTATAATGTACTAGTTTGATTGACAAAACATTTCATATTTGTACCCCTGTCGTTCACTGTATTTTGTTAATTGCCATTAAATAGAAAAAAGTGAAATATAATAAAAAAATACCACATTTTCACATTTATACAAATAATTGTTGCTCATCAGCCTGTGGAGTCAGGGTCACTCAAGATAACAGTCACCTGAGCACTTGTCATCACATTTAAGCTGCACTTAAGTTTCCAGCAATCTTTCAATGCATCTAGATTATCTGCATATAAAGCTGAACCAGCAGGGACAGTGAAAGTGAGACATGATCCATTAAAAATATACACAGTGATAGAGCAACACAATCAGCATCAGAGCTATAAACAAAATATCTGCAGAGAAAAACACCCAGAACATTAGTAACCAAATAAAAAAACGTTCATAGCATAGTTTTAGCATAGCAAAAGTTTTTCATGGCATAACACAACACAGAGCTGAGTACTGCATCCCCTCACAATAGATTTGCAGATAAACCAACACAAATCTGGGTAGAATAGGATATATATAGCTAAAACAATCTTCTTCTCTGCTTTCTAGCTGAGGTTGGCCTTTCACAATGCCAGGCAGCTGTGTTGATGTGGCTGTGGCAAGGTTTGGGATGCTGCTGCACTTTGCCCAGGGTCAAGTTCTTTGGTATGCGGCAGGTATTTTTGCCCCTGCAGTTGTAGCTGGGTGTGGACGAGGCTCTGCTAGTTGTGTACAATGCCAGTCAGTTCCTGCATGTAAACCTCGGCATGCACAGGGTTCTCTACTCCAGGACAGCATGCTTCCAGGCACTAGAACTACCTTGGAAAGCACAGATTTGGTTGCAAATAGCTCCACACCCCCAGTGCAGTCCACCCATGCATCCCATTACCAGAGCTATGCCAGGTTGCCCAGCTAAAACTGCTGTGACATATTACTCAAAGATGGCATTCTCAATGAAAATCTACATGCCACTACATAAGGTTTGTCAGCGCCATTGCCCTGGTCATCTCTGCTCTAGACCAATCTTCTCTTGCCACAAATTTCCCAGACTGTATAACTCAAGTGCCATTAAAATCCCCCTTTTTATGTCCTTGCGTTTCATTCAGAGCTCACTATTGTCAATCCCTCTATTGTACCCCACCTCCTTACCTCCTAATCTGACTGTTCATTCTTGCTTGATATTTATTCAGTACAAAGCTCTCATTTATATCTTGACAGATGACGCAGTGTCATACAACTATTTGCCCCATGTTTTGATGCTACTTCTCATCTCAATACCCATTTGCTAGATCTTACAGTGCACATATATTAAATGCTTTATTTTTTCAGCCCATATACATGTTTCTGCCTATAAAAACATGCGCAATGCCCCTTCTTCAAAACTCTTCTGAGCGGTGTCCCAGTCTGATACAGTCTAGGGTCACCACTTCACCACAAAAGCACATCTGTCAAATACCTCATACCCGACCCTTCCCACGTGTCTTCAGGGATAGAAGGAGTCCAGCAAGGAAGCCAAGTGCTAGGTAAAATTTGTGCACCTACTGCATCTGCCAAGAACCAGCCCAGAAAATTGACCTTTTATTTTTGGATAAATATATTACTAAATTTAAAAAAGCCTGTGCATTTACTCTAAATCAGAGTTTACAATTAGATTGTGACAATGTATCCAATGGATTAATTGAAATTTTAAAAAGATCCAGAACAGTTAAATACACATATTACCTTATTAAAAGACACAATGCAAAGTAATAAGAATATTTATGAATGTAAGGAAAAATAAATTGGGAGGTTTGAAGCATGAGCTTTTTAGTAGTGGAAAAAACTAAACAGAGATATGAACAAATTGAATGATGGTGTAAACTCTGAAGACTATATTAATAGGGAAAGTGGGGAATGATGATAATGATGAGGTTTGGAATCAAGTTATTAATAGAAAGCAGGAAAGTATGGGTAATCAACAGCGTATATATATATATATATATATATATATATACACACATACACCCGAGATAAATAAAACAAGAAGTAGAGAATATAATAGGGGGTTAAAAAGGCTAGTTAAGGCACCACAAAGATGGGATCATGATGATAGCAATACTTATAATGTTGATTCTAGACATCATAAAAGATCCAAATATTATGAACCTCTGTTAAGGAAGCAATTTAGATGTGTGAGAGAACATGTATATATACACTTATAACTTGAGAGAATTTTGGAGTCCTCACAATAGACCTTATCCTAAATAGGCCATTAAGATGGGAATATCTGGGGAATTATGGGAATAGGGTAGATATAAGTTCCTATAGCAGGCCTTATCCCAATAGGTCATTGAGATAGGATCATTTGGTTAGTTTTGGCAATAGGATTGATAGGAGGTCAAATAAGCATTATAGTGACCCCCCCCCCCTGCAAGTACTTGTAATGATCATAGGTTTAATACACAGTAAAGAGATATTAAATTGAATAATAGACATGCACGAGTAATATGAACAAAAGTTCCTTACCAGATGAAGACACAAATGTAAAGCGTATGATCCTTGCAAAATCACTTCTTTATTGTAAACATTAAAATTCACAAGGTATCAATCAGGCTCAGGTCAACCCAATAGTATAAAACTGTCTGACACATTTCCTGCCCAGAGGCACTTTGTCGATATGCAACCCTAGCCAGAGAGAAAGAAGGATATGTAGATATCTGACAGGGGAAGAAATAGTTTTTTTTAGAGATGAGCCCTCTAAGGGAAGGCCACTCGGAAACATTGTTGAAGCAAGAAAGAGGAGAAAGGATAAAAGGGCTGGAGAATCCAAGAAAAAGGCTGCTATAGGAAAATAAGGAGGTAAAGGTAGGAAGCGAGACAAAGAGAATGAAGTAAAAGAAACCAATTTAGGAGTATTTAATAATAGTAAAATAATTTTAACAGAGGAAAAAAACATCCCACGTCTGCAAGAGGGAGTAATTTAGAGAGTTTTGAGAAATTAGTCCTTGCTGATATACGCAAGGTAAATAATAAAGGAAGAATTAAGAAATTGAGTAGAAAAGATAGGGAGGTTCTAACCAACTTGCAAAAGAATTATCAAGTTGTGATTAAACCAGCAGATAAGGGAGGATGAGTCGTTGTTATGGATACCGAGTATTACTCACAGGAAGCTGAAAGATTACTTAAAGACAGCAGGAAATATAGAAGACTTGAACTAGATCCTACTATTAAATTTAGTAGGTAGTTGATGTGTATCTGATTCCTGAAAGAAAAAAATTGGGTTTCATGTCCCTTTAAGATTTTCGGGTTAACATTTAATACATCTACTTGTTATAGCAGATAGTGCACTATTATTCTTTGTGCAAAGGATAAAGCACCCTACACTATAATTTGCTCTCCATTTGTAATCTAGCCCTTAGGTGATACCTTAACCTCCATTATGAATCTATTGTTTTGAAATCCAAGTGTGATCTTCTGGTATCTTTCTGAATATTTGTATCAGGATTTCACTTCATAAGAATTCATGTACCTGGCGCTACAGAATCATCTACTGTTAGGCACGATTTTGTCTGTGACTTATGTGCCTCACCCCTCAAAGAAGACATGAAATACAGAGTGCTTGGAGGTAAGTGCTGTATTATCATATACTTAATGAACATGTTAATTTTCCTAACTATTAGTAACACTATGTTTATTATTTGAAATTTCAGATATGCAGGTGGTTGATTTAATAGATACAAAGGCACTGCATCATTTTCAGGGAGTTTTCAGTAACTGTCAGAGGTATCGATTACAGTCTTATGCAGTGTTTGTGAGAGGTAAGGTTCCCAAAACAATATAGTAGAGTCATTACCACAAATGCTATTGAACACTCTGATCACATATATTAATATTTACTTAGGGGTTAAACCTGATCCCTAAAATCTAACTATATTCCTAATGCCCACCCATAATCACTTGGACCTATTCCTAAACCACTCAGACTGAAATCCAGGCTGCTTTGGTCTGATTAGTAATCACAAAATGTAAATGTTTTCTTACAAAATGTAATACATGTACAAATTCCCAAATCCAAAATTATTCTGAAATCCAAACTTTTTAATTAATATTTTCTTAAAAAATAAAAATATCAAAAATCACTTTTTTCGCTATCTGTAAGTTACAATCGTCTCTGCCTATGTCTTTGGTTTGATTTTTGTGTTCTAAAATCTATATTATAGTCTATATTTATTAAAAACAACAAATATTTCCCTGATGGGGAGTAGGGATACAAGGGCGACACAGTAAATGACCTATTTCTCCTACATTGGTGTATCCGGTCCACAGCTTCATCCTTACTTGTGGGATATTCTCAATCCCTACAGGAAGTGGCAAAGAGAGCACACAGCAGAGCTGTCCATATAGCTCCCCTCAGGCTCCGCCCCCCCTAGTCATTCTCTTTGCCGCTCTAACTAGTAGCATCTCCACGGGGGTGGTAAAGAGTATGTGGTGTTAGTTGTAGTTTTTTATTTCTTATATCAAGAGTTTGTTATTTTAAAATCGTGCCGGCTTGTACTATTTACTCTGCAGCAGAAAGTGATGAAGATTTCTGCTAAGAGGAATATGATTTTAGCACCAGTAACTAAAATCCATTGCTGTTCCCACGCAGGACTGTTGAATACCAGAGAACATCAGTTGGGGGGAACAGTTTGCAGGCTTAACTGCTTCAGGTATGATCAGTCATTTTTCTAACAAGAGCATGTAATGCTAGAAGACTGTCAGAAATTCCCTCTGGGATAGGTAAGCCATTTTTCTTAGACTCTGTATAAAATGATGGCTTATATTAAGGGCTCTATGCTGGTTGACACTATTGTGGGCTTAATCAATTGCTTTTTAGCATGTTTTCACTATAAATAAGGTGTTTTTTCAGACTTTAAAACACTTTTGGGGTTAAATTTGCACCTGGCACTTATTTGGACACCTAATCTAGTCAGAAAGGCCCCTCCACTCTGGAATGAAGAGGGAGGAGGCCTCATTTTCAGGCCTCAATTGCGCAGTTGTTTTGACTAGGCAGTTCATGCAGCTTCACGTGGGGAGTCCAGAGGCATCAGAAAAGACTTCAGAGAGGCTTATTTCCTACTTAAATAATCCCTAAGGAAGGTAAAGGCCACAGTAGAAGCTGTGGCATAGTACTGTAGTGTGTTTAACCGGTTAACTGCTGTTATTAGCTCCGGTTTGGGCATTAAGGGGTTAATTGGTCTGAAAATTTGTGTGCAATCTTTTCAAAGCATTAAGACACTGTGGTGAAAATTTCATTAAAATCGGATGTTTATTTGATGGTTTTTTGATGTTTCAGTAATAAAGTGTGCACTTTTATTATTTAAAGACACAGTAACGTTTTTGTCAAAAATCATTTTTATTGCATTGAAGATCTGTTTAAGTCTGTCAAACATGTCTGACCCTTCAGATAGCCTATGTTCTGTATGCTCAAAGGCCAAGGTGGTTCCCCCATTAAATTTATGTGTGAAGTGTGCCATAGCGTCCAAACAGCTTAAGGACCGTACAATCACGCTTAAAGATATAGCCCAAGATGATTCTTTAGCTGAAGGTAGTGAGGATAGCTCGCTATCCTCTCCTTCTGTGTCAACACCAGCTATGCCCGGCAAGCGATGCCCAGTACATCTAGCGCACCAATTGCTATTACTATGCAACAATTAGCGTCAGTAATGGATAATTCTCTCGCAGCATTTTTATCCAAACTGCCAGCTTTTCCTAGGAAGCGTGATTGCTCAGTTTTAAATACAGAAAGTGAGCAAGCAGACGCAGAGGATAATTTATCTGTAGTGCCCTCACATCAATCTGACTTGGCGGTGAAGGAGGGCCTGTCTGAGGGAGAAATTTCTGATACAGGAAAAGTTTCTCAGCAGGCAGAGCCTGATACCATAGCATTTAAATTTAAGCTAGAACACCTCCGCGCCCTACTTAAGCAGGTCCTAGCTACACTTGATGATTGTGACCCTTTGGTGGTCCCAGAAAAATTGTGTAAAATGGACAAATTCTTAGAGGTCCCAGTACACACTGATGCGTTTCCGATACCTAAGAGGGTGGCGGATATCGTGACTAAGGGGTGGGAGAAGCCAGGTGTACCTTTTGTTCCCCCTCCTATATTTAAGAAAATGTTCCCAATTGTTGACCCCAGAAGGGACGCGTGGCAGACGGTCCCTAAGGTAGAGGGGGCAGTTTCAACGCTAGCTAAGCGCACAACTATACCAATAGAAGACAGTTGCGCTTTCAAAGACCCTATGGATAAAAAATTAGAAGGTTTACTTAAGAAAATTTTTGTTCAACAGGGTTTTCTTCTTCAACCAATTTCTTGCATTATTCCTGTAACCACTGCAGCGGCTTTTTGGTTTGAGGAACTAGAAAACTCGCTCCAGAAGGAGACTTCTTATGATGAAGTCATGGACAGAATTCACGCCCTGAAGTCGGCTAATTCTTTCATTACAGATGCCGCTTTGCATTTAGCTAAATTAACGTCAAAAAATTCTGGTTTCGCAATCGTGGATCGCAGAGCGCTTTGGTTAAAATCTTGGTCGGGCGGATGTGTCGTCCAAAACAAAATTGCTTAATATTCCTTTCAAGGGTAAGACCCTATTCGGGCCAGAGTTGAAAGAAATTATTTCAGATATCACTGGGGGAAAGGGCCATGCCCTTGCACAGGATAGACCTTTCAAAGCTAAAAATAAGTCTAATTTTCGTTCCTTTCGCAATTTCAGGAACGGACCGGCTTCTACCTCTACAGCCACTAGGCAAGAGGGTAACGCACCCCAGCCCAAACCAGCATGGAAACCATTGCAAGGCTGGAACAAGGGTAAACAGGCCAGGAAGCCTGCTGCTGCTACCAAGACAGCATGAAGGGGTAGCCCCCGATCTGGGACCGGATCTAGTAGGGGGCAGACTTTCTCTCTTTGCTCAGGCTTGGGCAAGAGATGTTCCGGACCCCTGGGCACTAGAAATTGTCTCTCAGGGGTATCTTCTAGAGTTCAAGGACCTTCCTCCAAGGGGAAGGTTCCACATGTCTCGCTTATCTTTAGACCAGATAAAGAGACAGGCATTCTTACATTGCGTAGAAGACCTTTTAAAAATTGGAGTGATACACCCAGTTCCAACAGCAGAACAAGGACTGGGATTTTACTCAAACCTGTTTGTAGTTCCCAAAAAGGAAGGAACTTTCAGGCCCATTCTGGACTTAAAAATCCTAAACAAATTCCTCAGAGTTCCATCATTCAAAATGGAAACCATTCGGACAATTTTACCAATGATCCAGGAGGGTCAATATATGACTACCGTGGACTTAAAGGTTGCGTACCTGCATATTCCTATCCACAAAGATCACCATCAGTTCCTGAGGTTCGCCTTTCTGGACAAGCATTACCAGTTTGTGGCGCTTCCCTTCGGATTTGCCACTGCTCCCAGAATTTTTACAAAGGTGCTAGGATCCTTTCTAGCGGTGCTAAGGGAAAGGGGCATTGCAGTAGCACCTTATCTAGACGACATTTTACTACAAGCGTCGTCCTTTCACAAAGCAAAGGCTCATACGGACAATTTTCTAGCCTTTCTAAGGTCTCACGGGTGGAAGGTGAACATAGAAAAAAGTTCTCTGTCCCCGTTCACAAGGGTTCCCTTCCTGGGAACAATAATAGACTCGGTAGAAAACATAATTTATGCTTACCTGATAAATTTATTTCTCTTGTAGTGTATCCAGTCCACGGATCATCCATTACTTATGGAATATATTCTCCTTCCCAACAGGAAGCTGCAAGAGTCCACCCACAGCAAAGCTGCTATATAGCTCCTCCCCTAACTGCCATATTCAGTCATTCGACCGAAAACATGCAGAGAAAGGAAAAACCATAGGGTGCAGTGGTGACTGTAGTTCAAATGAAAAAATTACCTGCCTTAAAGTGACAGGGCGGGCCGTGGAATGGATACACTACAAGAGAAATAAATTTATCAGGTAAGCATAAATTATGTTTTCTCTTGTTAAGTGTATCCAGTCCACGGATCATCCATTACTTATGGAATACCAATACCAAAGCTAAAGTACACGGATGATGGGAGGGACAAGGCAGGTACTTAAACGGAAGTTACCACTGCCTGTAAAAAACCCTTTCTCCCAAAAATAGCCTCCGAAAAAGCAAGGTATCAAATTTGTTAAATTTGAAAAGTATGAAGCGCAGACGAAGACCCCGTCTTGTAAATCTGTTCAACAGAAGCCACATTTAAAAAAGGCCCAAGTGAAAACCACAGCTCTAGTAGAATGAGCTGTAATCCCTTCAGGAGGCTGCTGTCCAGCAGTCTCATAAGCTAAATGAATTATGCTTTTTAACCAAAAAGACAGAGAGGCTGCTGAAGTCTTTTGACCTCTCCTCTGTCCAGAATAGACAACAAACAAGGTGAACGTTTGATGAAAACTGTAGTAGCTTGTAAGTAAAACTTTAAAGCACAAACCACGTCCAATATTGTGTAATAGACGTTCCTTCTTTGAGGAAGGATTAGGATACAAGCATGGAACAACTATCTCTTGAGTGATGTACTTGTTAGATACCACCTTAGGAAAAAACCCAGGTTGGTACGCAGGACTACCTTATCCGTACGAAGGACCAGATAAGGAGAATCACATTGTAACACAGATAACTTGGAGACTCTACGAGTCGAGGAATTAGCTTGCCAAAAGGAACTTTCCAAGATAAAGATTGATATCTATGGAACAAAAAAGGTTCAAACGGAACTTCTTGAAGAACCTTAAGAATCAGGTTTAAGCTCCATGGCGGAGCAACAGTTTTAAACACAGGCTTGGATCTAACCAAAGCCTGACCAAATGCCTGAACGTCTAGAATACCTGCCAGAGGCTTGTGCAAAAAAATAGACAGAGTAAAAATCTGTCCCCTTTTAAGGAATTAGCTGACAACCCTTTTCTCAAAAACATCTTGGAGAAAAGATAATATCCTGGGAATCCAGACTTTACTCCATGAGTAACCCTTGGATTCATAACAATCAGATATTTACACCATATCTATGTTCAATTTTCCTAGAGACAGGCTTTCATGTCTGTATTAAGGTATCAATGACTGACTCGGAGAAGCCATGCTTTGATAACATCAAGCGTTCAGTCTCCAGGCAGTCCATCTCAGATTGATTCTATTTAGATGGTTGAAAGGACCCTGAGGTAGAGGGACCTGTCTCAGAAGCAGAGACCGTGATGGAAAGGATGACATGTCCACCAGATCTGCATACCAGGTCCTGCGTGGCTACGCAGGCGCTGTCAAAAACACCAAAGCCCTCTCCTGCTTGGTCTTGACCTCCGGAGGAAATCCCACTCCCCCGGAAGAAAAGTCTGACGACTTAGAAAATCCACCTCCCAGTTCTCAACACCTGGGATATGGATAGCTGATAGACAAGAGTGAGTTTCTGTCCAGGAATTATTGTAAGACTTCTAACATCGCTAGGGAACTTCTGTTCCCCCTTGATGGCTGATGTAAGCCACAGTCGTGTATATTGTCCGACTGAGTATGATGTACCTCAGAGTTGCTAACTGAGGCCAAGTCTGAAGAGCATGGAATATCACTCCCAGTTCCAGAATATTTATTAGAAGGAGGGTCTCCTCCTAAGTCCACTATCCCTGAGCCTTCAGGGAGTTCCAGACTGCATCCCAACCTAAAAGGCTGGCATCTATTGTAACAATTGTCCCATCTGACCTGCGGAAGGTCATACCCTTGGACAGATGGACCCGACATAGTCACCAGAGAAGAGAATCTCTGGTCTCTTGGTCCAGGTTTAACAGGGGGACAAATCTGTGTAATCCCCGTTCCTCTGACTGAGCATGCATAGTTGCAGCGGTCTGAAATGTAGACGTGCAAACGGTACTATGTCCCTTGCCGCTACCATTAAGCCGATTTCATTCATGTACTGAGCCACCGAAGGGCGCGGATGGGATGAAAAAACACGGCAGAAATTTAGAAACTTTGACAACCTGGATTCCGTCAGGTAAATTTTCATTTCTACAGAATCTATCAGAGTCCCTAGGAGGGAAACCCTTGAGATTGGGGATAGAGAACTCTTTCCTTGTTCACTTTCCACCCATGTGATCTCAGAAATGCCAGTACTACGTCCGTATGAGACTGGGCAATTTGGATGTTTGACGCCTGTATCAGGATGTCGTCTAAATAAGGGGCCACTTCTATGCCCCGCGGTCTAAGGACCGCCAAAGCGACCCCAGTACCTCCATAAAGATTCTTGGGGCTGTAGATATCCCAAAGGAAAGAGCTACAAACTGGTAATGCCTGTCTAGAAAGGCAAACCTGAAAAACGATGGTGATCTTTATGCATCACAATGTGAGGATAAGTATCCTTCAAATCCATTGTAGTCCTCTATTGACTCTCCTGGATCATAGTTAAGATGGTACGAATAGTTTCCATCTTAAATGACGGAATTCTGAGGAATTTGTTTAAGATCTTTAGATCCAAAATAGGTCTGAAGGTTCCCTCTCCTTGGGAACCACAAACAGATTTGAGTAAAAACTCTGTCCCTGTTCCTCTCTTGGAACTGGATGGATCTCGTACACAATGTAAGAATGCCTCCTTCTTTATCTGGTTTGCAGATAATTGTGAAAGGCGAAATCTCCCCTTTTTTTGGGGGGGAATCTTTGAAATCCAGAAGATATCTCTGGGATATAAATTCCAATGCCTAGGGATCCTGGGCATCTCTTGCCCACGCCTGGGCGAAGAATGAAAGTCTGCCCCCTATAGGATCTGTTACCGGATAGGGGTCCGTTCCTTCATGCTGCCTTAGAGGCAGCAGCAGGCTCCTTGGCCTGCTTATCTTTGTTCCAGGTCCGATTGTCTCCAGACCGCCTTGGACTGAGCAAAAATTCCCTCTTGTTTTGCCTTAGAGGAAGAGGATGCCACACCTGCCCTGAAGTTTTTAAAAGGTACGAAAATTAGACTATTTTTTTTTTTTTTTTTGCCCTTGATTTAGACCTATCCTGAGGAAGGGCATGACCTTTTCCTCCAGTGATATAAGCAATAATCTCCTTCAAACCAGGCCCGAATAGGGTCTGCCCCTTGAAGGGAAGTTAAGTAGCTTATTTATTAAAGTCACGACAGCTGACCATGATATAAGCCATAGCGCTCTGCGCGCCAGTATAGTAAAAAACAGAATTCTTAGCCGTTAGTCTAGTCAAATGAACAAGGCATCAGAAAACAAAGGAATTGGCTAGCATAAGCTTGTCAAATATATTCATCCAATGGAGTCGCTTAACTGTAAAGCCTCATCAAGAGACTCAACCCAGAACGCCGCAGCAGCAGTGACAGAAGCAATGTATGCAAGGGGCTGCAGGATAAAACCCTGTTGAATAAACATTTTTTATCCATTGGATCTAAAAAGCACAACTGTCCTTGTCAGAGGTAGTGGTACGCTTAGCTAGAGTAGAAACTCTTCTCTCCACCTTAGGAACTGTCTGCCAGAAGTCCCGTGTGGTGGTAACTATTAGAAAACATTCTTCTAAAAAATAGGAGGGGAAGAGAACGGCACACCTGGTCTATCCCATTCCTTATTAAAAATTTTTTAGTAAACCTCTTTAGGTATTGGAAAAAACATCAGTACACACCGGCACTGCATATTATTTATCCAGTCTACACAATTTCTCTGGCCCTGCGATTGTACACATTCATTCAGAGCAGCCAAAGCCTCCCTGAGCAACAAGTGGAGGTTCTCAAGCATACATTTTAAATGTAGAAATATCAGAATCAGGTTAAATCATCTTCCCTGAGTCAAAAAAAAAAAAAAATCACCCACAGACTAAGCATATTGTGAGGTAGTATCATACATGGTTCTTAAAGCGTCTGTATGCTCTGTATCTACCCCCAGAGCTAACTGCTTTCCTTTAATTTCAGGTAGTCTGACTAATACTGCTGCCAGAATATTATTCACCACCTTTGCCATGTCTTGTAAAATAAACGCTATGGGCGCCCTTGATGTACTTGGCGCCATTTGAGCGTGAGTCCCTGAAGCGGGAGTCGAAGGGTCTGACACGTGGGGAGAGTTAGTCGGCATAACTTTCCCCTCGACAGAATCCCCTGGTAAAAGAAACGCTATGGGTGCCCTTGATGTACTTGGCGCCATTTGAGCGTGAGTCCCTAAAGCGGGAGTCAAAAGGTCTGACACGTGGGGAGAGTTAGTCGGCATAACTACCCCCACGACAGAATCCTCTGGTGATAATGTTTTTAAAGACAAAAAATGATCTTTATTGTTTAACATGAAATCAGTACATCTGGTACACATTCTAAGATGGGGTTCCACCATGGCTTTAAAACATAATGAACACAGAGCTTCCTCTATGTCAGACATGTTAGAACAGACTAATAATGAGACTAGTAAGCTTGGAAAACACTTTAAATCAAGTTAACAAGCAAATATATAAAACGTTACTGTGCCTTTAAGAGAAACAAATTTTGTCAAAATTTGAAAAACAGTAAAAAAAAAGGCAGTAAAACAAATGAAATTTTTACAGTACATGTAATAAGGTAACAGAGCATTGCACCCACTTGCAAATGGATGATTAACCCCTTAATGCAAAAAACAGATAAAAAAAAAAAAAAAAACGACAGACGTTTTTAAAAACAGACACAACAAACTGCCACAGCCAACAGTGGGAAGCTTCAGTTAACTGTTTCTATGCAAAATTTAAGCCAGCCATGTGGAAAAAACTTAGGCCCCAATAAGTTTTATCACCAAACATATGTTAAAAAACGATTAAACATGCCAGCAAACGTTTTAAAACACATTTTTACAAGAGTATGTATCTCTATTAATAAGCCTGATACCAGTAGCTTTTACTGCATTTAAGGCTATACCAACATTACAGTGTTATCACCAATGTACGTTAAAAAACGATTAAACATGCCAGCAAACGTTTTAAAACACATTTTTATAAGAGTATGTATCTCTATTAATAAGCCTGATACCAGTCGCTATCGCTGCATTTAAGGCTTTACTTACATTACTTCGGTATCAGCAGTATTTTCTTAGTCAATTCCATTCCTAGAAAAATATTTTACTGCACATACCTTATCTGCAGGAAAACCTGCACGCCATTCCCCCTCTGAAGTACCTCACTCCTCAGAATGTGTGAGAACAGCAAATGGATCTTAGTTACGTCTGCTAAGATCATAGAAAAAGGCAGGCAGATTTTTCTTCCAAATACTGCCTGAGATAAACAGCACACTCCGGTGCCATTTAAAAATAACAAACTTTTGATTGAAGAATAAACTAAGTAGAAAGCACCACATACTCTCACGACCTCCTATCTATGTTGAGGCTTGCAAGAGAATGACTGAATATGGCAGTTAGGGGAGGAGCTATATAGCAGCTTTGCTGTGGGTGGACTCTTGCAGCTTCCTGTTGGGAAGGAGAATATATTCCATAAGTAATGGATGATCCGTGGACTGGATACACTTAACAAGAGAAATGAAGATCTTTCTGACAGAGGTCAGGAAGTTAAATCTTTTGAACACTTGTCAAGTTTTTCAATCCATTCCACAACCCTCCATAGCTCAGTGCATGGAGGTAATAGGACTAATGGTTGCGGCAATGGACGTGGTTCCCTTTGCTCGGATTCATATAAGACCATTGCAACTGTGCATGCTCAGACAGTGGAATGGGGATTATGCAGATTTGTCTCCCCAGATTCAAATGGACCAGAAAACCAGAGACTCACTCCTCTGGTGGTTGTCTCAGGATCACCTGTCTCAGGGAATGAGTTTCCGCAGACCGGAGTGGATCATTGTCACGACCGACGCCAGCCTCTTAGGCTGGGGCGCGGTCTGGGAGTCCCTGAAGGCTCAGGGCCTATGGTCTCGGGAAGAATCTCTTCTCCCGATAAACATTTTGGAATTGAGAGCGATATTCAATGCGCTCCAGGCATGGCCTCAACTAGTGGAGGCCAAATTCATCAGATTTCAGTCGGACAACATGACGACTGTAGCGTACATCAATCATCAGGGGGGAACAAAGAGTTCCCTGGCGATGAGGGAGGTATCCAAGATCATCAAATGGGCAGAGGATCACTCCTGCCATCTATCAGCAATTCACATCCCAGGAGTGGAAAACTGGGAAGTGGATTATCTGAGTCATCAGACTTTCCATCCGGGGGAGTGGGAACTTCACCCGGAGGTTTTTGCCCAGTTAACTCAACTATGGGGCATTCCAGATCTGGATCTGATGGCGACACGTCAGAACTCCAAAGTTCCACGTTACGGGTCCAGGTCCAGGGATCCCAAGGCGACATTGGTAGATGCCTTAGTAGCGCCTTGGTCATTCAATCTAGCTTATGTCTTTCCACCGTTTCCCCTTCTCCCCCGGCTAGTAGCCAGGATCAAACAGGAGAAGGCTTCGGTAATTCTGATAGCTCCTGCGTGGCCACGCAGGACTTGGTATGCAGACCTGGTGAATATGTCATCGGTTCCACCATGGAAGCTACCTGTAATAACCTGCTACTTTGTGGATCACAACTGCGGAATATAGTTAGTGTTTGCCTTTAGTAAAGATACTATGATTGTTTAACAGAGTATCTCTTGAGTTAGGCGACTGGTTACTATTGAAATCTTCTAACCTGAACAGTATTTCTGAGTCAGGTTAATGAGGAGTTGATATAGACTGTAGAATCTTAATATGTAATTTAGTTTAACCTTAAGCTCTGCGAATCACTCCTATTGAGAGTGTCTTTAGATACATAAGTAACCGCTGGAAGTTCGTGACACTGCCTGGCTATGAAATCACTCTGTTCGGCGTTCTGTAGCACTGAACTATGAGACAGGCTGTAATGTCCTTAACCCGCAGTGTGCAGAGGAGCGGTGAGAGGTGAGCGTCTGCAGCGTCTGTGTTCTGCTGTGTGCAGAGGAGTAGTGAGAGGTGAGCGGCTGCAGCGTCTGTGTTCTGCTGTGTGCAGAGGAGCGGTCAGAGCTGACAGGCTGTTGCTGGAATGATCACGCTCAGTGTTGGGGGCGTGTGTAAGAGGCTACGAACAGTGGAATTGCTCCTGGCAGGTCGAAGCTTGGTTTAACTACTTTTGTATAAGTCCGGTTATAGAGGCATGATGTTGGCACCGGGTTATGACCGCAAATGCGGTTAGGAAGTCCGTAGTAGGCGGCAGTGTTTGAATCCAATAACGGCTCTGGAGGTAGAAGGCGGTATTCCGCTATAGTAACTGGCAGCAGGAGTTGTTGAGAGATAATAATCCTGCTTAAAAGATAGTTAGGAGAGGTTCCAAGTAATAGAACCAATGCCCTTAGGCAGGTAATCGTCCTTTGAGAGAAAGGGATAATCCAGTGGCTGCAGTGTAAGGCTGCTAGTACCTGACTGAACAACAATACTGAAGCAAGGGAGAGGGCGTGTCCAGGGTTTAAATAACCTCACAAGGTGAGTATAGGTAAAAAGTTAAAGGGCCAGAAAGGAATAGGTTTGATCCGTGACACTACCTTTGAGGCAGGACCTTCTAATTCAAGGTCCATTCTAACATCCAAACCTAGTTTCTCTGCAACTGACTGCTTGGAGATTGAACGCTTGATTCTAGCTAAGCGTGGGTTTTCGGAATCAGTTATAGATACTCTGATCCAGGCAAGAAAGCCTGTCACCAGGAAAATTTACCATAAGATATGGCGGAAATATCTTTGCTGGTGCGAATCCAAGGGTTACTCATGGAGTAAGATTAGGATTCCAAGGATACTATCTTTTCTCCAAGAAGGATTGGAGAAAGGTCTGTCAGCTAGTTCCTTAAAAGGACAGATATCTGCTCTGTCTGTTTTGTTACACAAGCGTCTGGCAGCCATGCCAGATATTCAGGCGTTTGTACAGGCTTTAGTCAGAATCAAGCCTGTCTACAGACCTGTGGCTCCTCCATGGAGTCTAAATTTAGTTCTTTCAGTTTTTCAAGGGGTTCCGTTTGAACCTCTACATTCCATAGATATTAAGTTACTATTTTGGAAAGTTTTGTTTTTAGTAGTTGTTTTTTGAATTTCTTCTGCTAGAAGAGTTTCTGAATTGTCTGCTTTGCAGTGTAATTCACCCTATCTGGTGTTTCATACAGATAAGGTCGTTTTACGCACCAAACCTGGTTTTCTTCCAAAAGTGGTTTCCAATAAGAACATTAACCAGGAAATAGTTGTTCCTTCTCTGTGTCCTAATCCAGTTTCTAACAAGGAACGTCTGTTACACAATCTTGATGTGGTTCGTGCTTTGAAGTTTTATCTAAAAGCAACTAAAGACTTCAGACAAACATCGTCCTTGTTTGTCGTCTATTCTGGCAAGAGGAGAGGTCAAAAGGCGACTGCGACCTCTCTGTCTTTCTGGCTGAAAAGCATCATCCGGTTGGCTTATGAGACTGCTGGAAGGCAGCCTCCTGAACGAATTACAGCTCACTCTAGAGCTGTGGCTTCCACATGGGCTTTCAAGAATGAGGCTTCTGTTGAACAGATCTGTAAGGCAGCGACTTGGTCTTCACTGCATACATTTGCCAAATTTTACAAATTCGATACTTTTGCTTCTTCGGAGGCTATTTTGGGGAGAAAGGTTTTACAAGCAGTGGTGCCTTCCGTTTAGGTTACCTGACTTGTTCCCTCCCTTCATCCGTGTCCTAAAGCTTTGGTATTGGTTCCCACAAGTAAGGATGAAGCCGTGGACCGGATACACCAATGTAGGAGAAAACAGAATTTATGTTTACCTGATAAATTTCTTTCTCCTACGGTGTATCCGGTCCACGGCCCACCCTGGCATTTTAGTCAGGTTTAAATTTAGTTTTGTAAACTACAGTCACCACTGCACCCTATGGTTCTCCTTTTTCTCCTAACCGTCGGTCGAATGACTGGAGGGCAGAGCCTGAGGGGAGCTATATGGACAGCTCTGCTGTGTGCTCTCTTTGCCACTTCCTGTAGGGATTGAGAATATCCCACAAGTAAGGATGAAGCCGTGGACCGGATACACCGTAGGAGAAAGAAATTTATCAGGTAAACATAAATTCTGTTTTTACACACCACCCTCCCCCTATTTCTATGCTTCTTTCTTTGGCTTCCCTCTAATCTTTACTATGGAGATTATTATCACACACCAGATGGGTTTCGACTTTAATATACTGTAACAGAAATGCTTTATACTTGGTAGTAGGATTGTTTATAAGTCTATATGTTATAAGTCTATATGTTTCCAGTTGAAGTTTGCACAATTGTACATCTAGTTTGAATAATCAAACAAACTTACTGATTAAGAATGCAGACATGCTGGACATGTCCAGGCTGATCAGAATTTTGTCATATTATTTGGTCTGCCCAGTTAACAGGGGGTTAGAGTGAAGGTGGATTAAAATATAAACATTCTGACTTTATATTAACATGCATGGATGTATAATGTATGATGTAATAATTTATCTGTACCACTGCTGAAAACTTCAATAAAAAATTCTTAAAAAAATTACCATTTCTGATTAATTCTTACGTGTTTGGAACAGCTGCTGGGAAGAAATCCTGTGCTCGTGTAGACCGTGGAAACTGCCTGTTCCACCTGACAATAGTCCACAAATCTAAATGTCCACAGCACCAGTAATATTAAAAATGTCTTTATTCACAAAAAACAGCAATGTTTCGTGATCACTTAATCATGCTATACACATAATACACTGAAAAGCCTCTTTTAAACTGTTTAGTTTGGCGCCATTCATTTGCGGCATCAGGCTCCATCTAGTGTCATTTAATAGTTATTACATCTCTTTAACTAAAAACATAATTTATTTAAGAATTTACCTGATAAATTCATTTCTTTCATATTGGCAAGAGTCCATGAGCTAGGGACGTATGGGATATACAATCCTACCAGGAGGTCAAAGTTTCCCAAACCTCAAAATGCCTATAAATACACCCCCTCACCACACCCACAATTCAGTTTAACGAATAGCCAAGTAGTGGGGTGATAAAGAAAGGAGTAAAAAGCATCAACAAAGGAATTTGGAAATAATTGTGCTTTATAAAAAAAAATCATAACCACCATAAAAAAGGGTGGGCCTCATGGACTCTTGCAAATATGAAAGAAATGAATTTATCAGGTAAATTCTTACAAAAATTACGTGTTTTTTTCATGTAATTGGCAAGAGTCCATGAGCTAGTGATGTATGGGATATCAATACCCAAGGTGTGGAACTCCATGCAAGAGTCACTAAAAAGGGAGGGATAAAAATAAACAACAGCCATATTCCGCTGAAAAAATAATCCACAACCCAAAATATAAGTTTATTCTTTAAATGACAAGAAAAACTTAAAACATCAGCAGAAGAATCAAACTGAAACAGCTGCCTGAAGAACTTTTCTACCAAAAACTGCTTCTGAAGAAGCAAATACATCAAAACGGTAGAATTTAGTAAATGTATGTAAAGAAGACCAAGTTGCCGCTCTGCAAATTTGATCAACTGAAGCTTCATTCTTAAAAGCCCACGAAGTGGAGACTGATCTAGTAGAATGAGCTGTAATTTTCTGAGGTGGGGCTTGACCCGACTCTAAATAAGCTTGAAGAATCAAAAGCTTTAACCAAGAAGCCAAGGAAATAGCAGAAGCCTTCTGACCTTTCCTAGGACCAGAAAATATAACAAATAGACTAGAGGTCTTCCTGAAATCTTTAGTAGCTTCAACATAATATTTCAAAGCTCTCACCACATCCAAAGAATGTAAGGATCTTTCCAAAAAAATTCTTAGGATTAGGACACAAGGAAGGGACAACAATTTCTCTACTAATGTTAGAATTCACAAATTTAGGTAAAAATTTAAATGAAGTCCGCAAAACCGCCTTATCCTGATGAAAATCAGAAAAGGAGATTTACAAGAAAGAGCAGATAGCTCAGAAACTCTTCTAGCAGAAGAGAAACTCTTCTAGCAGAAGAGATGGCCAAAAGGAACAACACTTTCCAAGAAAGTAGTTTAATGTCCAAAGAATGCATAGGCTCATATGGAGGAGCCTGTAACACCCTCAAAACCAAATTAAGACTCCAAGGAGGAGAAATTGATTTAATGACAGGCTTAATATGAACTAAAGCCTGTACAAAACAGTGAATATCAGGAAGTTTAGCAATCTTTCTGTGAAATAAAACAGAGCAGAAATGTGTCCCTTCAAGGAAATTGCAGACAAACCCTTATCCAAACCATCCTGAAGAAACTGTAAAATTCTAGGAATTCTAAAAGAATGCCAAGAGAATTTATGAGAACACCATGAAATGTAAGTCTTCCAAACTTGATAATAAATCTTTCTAGAGACAGATTTACGAGCTTGTAACATAGTATTAATCACTGTCAGAGAAACCTCTATGACTTAGCACTAAGCGTTCCATTTCCATACCTTCAAATTTAATGATTTGAGATCCTGATGGAAAAACGGACCTTGAGACAGTAGGTCCAGCCTTAACGGAAGTGGCCAAGGTTGGCAACTGGACATTCAAACAAGATCCGCATACCAAAACCTGTGAGGCCATGCTGGAGCCACCAGCAACACAAACAATTGTTCCATGATGATTTTGGAGATCACTCTTGGAAGAAGAACTAGAGGCGGGAAAATATAAGCAGGTTGATAACACCAAGGAAGTGTCAGCGCATCCACTGCTTCCGCCTGAACATCCCTTGACCTGGACAGGTATCTGGGAAGTTTCTTGTTTAGATGAGAGGCCATCAGATCTATCTCTGGAAGACCCCACATCTGAACAATCTGATAAAACACATCTGGATGGAGGAACCACTCCCCCGGATGTAAAGTCTGATGGCTGAGATAATCCGCCTCCCAATTGTCTACACCTGGGATATGCACCGCAGAGATTAGACAGGAGCTGGATTCCGCCCAAGCAAGTATCCGAGATACTTCTTTCATAGCTTGGGAACTGTGAGTCCCACCCTTTTGATTGACATATGCCACAGTTGTGATATTGTCTGTCTGAAAACAAATGAACAATTTTCTCTTCAACACAGGCCAAAACTGAAGAGCTCTGAGAATTGCATGGAGTTCTAAAATATGGATTGGTAATCTCGCCTCTTGAGATTTCCAAACCCCTTGTGCTGTCAAAGATCCCCAAACAGCTCCCAAACCTGAAAGACTTGCATCTGTAGAGATCACAGTCCAGGTTGGGCGAACAAAAGAAGTCCCTTGAACTAAATGCTGGTGATATAACCACCACGTCAGAGAGTGAAACATTGGGATTTAAGGATATTAATTGTGATATATTTGCATAATCCCTGCACCATTGATTCAGCATACAAAGCTGGAGAGGTCTCATGTGAAAACAAGCAAAAGGAATTGCGTCCGATGCTGCAGTCATGAGGCCTAAAACTTCCATACACATAGCCAATGAAGGGAATGACTGAGACTGAAGGTGCCGACAGGCTGCAACCAATTTCAAACGTCTCTTGTCTGTTAGAGACAGAGTCATGGACACTGAATCTATCTGGAAACCTAAAAAGGTGACCCTTGTCTGAGGAATCAAGAAACTTTTTGGTAAATTGATCCTCCAACCATGTTTTCGAAGAAACAACACTAGTTGATTCGTGTGAGATTCTGCAGAACGTAAAGACTGAGCTAGTACCAAGATATTGTCCAAATAAGGAAACACCACAATACCCTGCTCTCTGGTTAGAGAGAGCAGGGCACCGAGAACCTTTGAAAAGATTCTTGGAGCTGTTGCTAGGCTAAATGGAAGAGCAACAAATTGGTAATGCTTGTCTAGAAAAGAGAATCTCAGGAACTGATAATGATCTGGATGAATCAGAATATGAAGGTATGCATCCTGCAAGTCTATTGTGGACATATAATGTCCTTGCTGAACAAAAGGCAGAATAGTCCTTATAGTCACCATCTTGAAAGTTGGTACTCTTAAATAACGATTCAAAATTTTCAGATCCAGAACTGGTCTGAATGAATTTTCCTTCTTTGGGACAATGAATAGATTTGAATAAAACCCCAGACCTTGTTCCTGAAAAGGAACTGGCATGATTACCCCTGAAAACTCCAGGTCTGAAACACACTTCAGGAAAGCCTGAGCTTTTACTGGATTTGCAGGGATACGTGAGAGAAAAAATCTTCTCACAGGATGTCTTACTCTGAATCCTATTCGATACCCCTGAGAGACAATGCTCTAAATTCATTGATTTTGGACAGAATTTATCCAAACATCCTTGAAAAACCTTAATCTGCCCCCTACCAGCTGAGCTGGAATGAGGGCCGCACCTTCATGCGGACTTAGGGGCTGACTTTGGTTTCTTAAATGGCTTGGATTTATTCCAATTTGAGTAAGGCTTCCAATTGGAAACAGATTTCTTGGGGGAAGGATTAGATTTTTGTTCCTTATTTTGACGAAAGGAACGAAAATGGTTAGAAGCCTTAGATTTACCCTTAGGTTTTTTATCCTGAGGCAAAAAAACTCCATTTCCCCCAGTAACAGTTGAAATAATAGAATCCAACTGAGAACCAAATAAATTATTACCTTGGAAAGAAAGAGATAGTAATCTAGACTTAGATGTCATATCAGCATTCCAAGAGTTAAACCACAAAGCTCTTCTAGCTAAAATAGCTAAAGACATGGATCTAACATCAATTTTGATAATATCAAAAATGGCATCACAAATAAAATGATTAGCATGTTGCAGCAAGCGAACAATGCTAGATATGTCAGAATCCAACTCTTGTTGCGCTAAATTCTCCAACTAAAAAGTTGATGCAGCCACAACATCAGCCAAAGAAATTGCAGGCCTGAGAAGATGACCTGAATATAAATAGGCTTTCCTTAGATAAGATTCAAGTTTCCTATTTAAAGGATCATTAAAAGAAGTACTATTTTCCATAGGAATAGTGGTACATTTAGCAAGAGTAGAAATAGCCCCATCAACTTTGGGGATCTTTTCCAAAACTCTATTGAAATTGCTGGTAAAAGATACAATTTTTTAAACCTTGAAGAAGGAATAAAAGAAGTACCCGGCTTATTCCATTCCTTAGAAATCATATCAGAAATAGCATCAGGAATAGGAAAAACCTCTGGAGTAACCACAGGAGGTTTAAAAACAGCGTTTAAACGTTTACTAGTCTTAACGTCAAGAGGACTGGCTTCCTCAATATCCAAAGTAATTAACACTTCTTTTAACAAAGAACGAATATACTCCAATTTAAATAAATAAGTAGATTTTTCAGTGTCAATATCTGAGGAAGGATCTTCTGAATCAGATAGATCCTCATCAGAGGAGGATAAATCATTATGTTGTCGGTCATTTGAAATTTCATCAACTTTATGAGAAGTTTTAAAAGACCTTTTACGTTTATTAGAAGGCGGAAATGCAGACAAAGCCTTCTAAATAGAATCAGTAACAAATTCTTTAAAATTCATAGGTATATCATGTACATTAGAAGTTGAAGGAACTGCAACCGGCAATGAACTATTACTGATGTACACATTATCTGCATGTAAAAGTTTATTATGACAACTATTACAAATGACATTCGGAGATATAATTTCCACAATCTTACAACAAATGCACTTAGCTTTGGTAGAACCGATGTCAGGCAGCAAAGTTCCAACAGATACTTCTGAGACAGGATCAGATTGAGACATCTTGCAAAATGTAAAAGAAAAAACAACATATAAAGCAAAATTATCAATTTCCTTAAATGACAGTTTTAGGAATGGGAAAAAATGCAAATAGCATAGCCCTCTGACATAGAAAAAGGCAAGAGGCAAAAAGCAATGGGGTATAAAATTAATGAAAAATTTTGGCGCCAAGTATGATGCACAACATAACTGAAAATGTTTTGGCGCCAACATCCGGAAATTACACACTCGCGTCACTATCGACGCAACCCTGTGTAAAGACTCAACTACGAAGCCGGTGTCAACGGACGTACTTTCGCGCCAAGAATGACGCAATAAAGTCTAGCATTTGGAGCACCCGCGGGCCTAATACTGCCCGCAATTTGCAAGAGAAAATGTAGTCAATTTTGAAAAAAAGACTAAACCCCATGTAAGAAAAATATTTCTTAACATGTTTATTTTCCCCAAATATGAAACTGACAGTCTGCACAAGGAAATACATGAACCTGACTCATGCAAATATAAGTACAATACATATATTTAGAACTTTATATAAATGCATAAAGTGCCAAACCATAGCTGGGGTGTCTTAAGTAATAAAAAACATACTAACCGAAAAGACACCCATCCACATGTAGCAGATAGCCAAACCAGTACTGAAACAGTTATCAGTAGAGGTAATGGTATATGACAGTATATCGTCGATCTGAAAAGGGAGGTAGGAGATGAATCTCTACGACCGATAACAGAGTACCTTTGAAATAGATCTCCCGTGAGGAAAACCATTGCATTCAATAGGTGATACTCCCTTCACATCCCTCTGACATTAGCTGTACTCTGAGAGGAATCGGGTTTCAAAATGCTGAGAAGCGCATGTCAACGTAGAAATCTTAGCACACACTTACTTCACCACCTCCATAGGAGGCAAAGTTTGTAAAACTGAATTGTGGGTGTGGTGAGGGGTGTATTTATAGGCATTTTGAGGTTTGGGAAACTTTGCCCCTCCTGGTAGTATTGTATATCCCATACGTCACTAGCTCATGGACTCTTGCCAATTACATGAAAGAAAATACTATTATCATTATGAATTCATTGTTACAATATATTTATACCTTAAAATAATTTGAAAACTATATACATACACTTTTAATCAACTTTAAAATTGCATTACTACCTTTGACACACCTTATATTTTTTAAAAAGATTTCTTCATAGCCATTTTACCAAAATACGGACCATTTAAAATCTCTATGCATGCCATTAGGGGCCATTGACCCCAACCAGTACATTTCTTTCTGTTTAAGAAATTTCTCACGATCACCTCTCTTTCTTTGTGGGACTACATGATCTATTATTTGCCACCTGAGTTGGCTTACATTATGTCCCTTTTCCAAAAAGTGATGGGATAAAGGGGCTTCCTTGTCCCCACATCTATTATTGGAGCAGTGTTGACTCATTCTATCTTTGACTTTTCTTACTGTCTCTCCAATATAGATGAGGGAACATGGACACTTAATTAAATACACAGCATAAGTTGTATCGCATGTGAAAAAATTTCTAATGGTCAATCTTTAGCCACTTCTAGGATGTACAAATTCTTTTCCTCTAATAATCGAGTTGCAGCTCATGCATCCCAAACAATGATAACACCCTAGGTTCTTTTTACCCAAATAGCTTTGTTGTTTTTTTCTGGCTGGATCTATATCAGACCTCACAAAATGGTCCCTCAAATTCTTGACTCTTTTGTATGCTATAATTGGTCTCTCCTTAAATTCCTCCACCTGGCTATTACATTTTTGAAGTATAGGCCAATGTTTATTTATTATTTTGGCTATTTGGTTAACATGGAGATATATTGTGAAGAAAAAAAAAACATTCTGTTTTTATTTTTATCTGTCTTTGGTTTTATTTCTCCCAAAGCTTTGCTGCATTTGTCTATTACCCTCTATTAAGGAATTTCTTTTGCATTTCTTTAAGTCTTTTACTATAATTCTCAGGTTCTGTGACTATACGTTGTACCCTCATGAGTTGGCTTTTAGGGAGTGACTCCATTAAATTACATGGGTGAAAGCTATCATACTGAAGGAGTGTATTCCTGTCTGTATCTTTTGTGTATAAGTCAAATTCTAACTTGGTTATATATATATATATATATATATATATATATATATATATATATATATATATACACCCTGGTGTCCAAGAACATTATACTCTCTTCACTATAGTTTAATGTAAATTCCAAATCTCTGACCTCCAAATTTAAGTCAGCAACAAATTTGGTTAGGGTGTCCACGTTGCCCCACCATACGCCAAAATATCATCTATGAAGCGCCACCATGCGCCCCTAAATAGTTTGAACAATTCATTTTCATAGATAATTTTTTCTTCAACCATATTCATAGATAAATTGGCATATGTTGGGGCCATGTTGGACCCCATGGCTGTCCCTTTTATCTGGATAAACTAGTCATCTTGAAACATGAAGTAATTCCAGTATATAATCAGCCTTAAAAGTTCCTCAACAAATACACAATGCTGTTGTGAAAAACCTCTATCCACACTCAATGCCCTTTTTATGATGCCTATGCCTGTTTCATGCTTAATGCATGTATATAGGCTCTTAACATCTAATGTGTACAAAATAAATCAATCATTTGGTAAATACAATTCGTTCACTTTTTTGAGGAAATCTCCTGTGTCTTTAATATAAGAGCTGCATTTCATTACCTCTACTTGTAACAGCTTATCAATAAAAATCAAAACATTTGAAAAAGCAGAATCTACACTGGAAATAATTGGCCTGCCTGGAGGAGCAGCAAGACATTTGTGTATCTTTGGAACCGTGTATAAGACTGGCGTCCTTGGTTCTTTATTATACAAATACTCTCTTAATTTTGTGTCAATAACACCAATCTTGACTGCCCTCCCCAGGCAGGCCAACAACTCCCTCTGTATTTTGTGAACTGGATTTTGTGCCAATTCTCTATAAGTCCCTGAGTTATTACATCTCTTTAACTAAAAAGACTATTATCATTATGAATTCATTGTTACAAATTCATTGTTACAATATATTTCTACCTTACAATAATTTGATAACTATATACGTACACAGTTATCAAATTATTGAAAACAAAAAGTAAAATACCCCGTTCAAGATGGAACAAAAAATACTCAGATGTGTTTTTATAATCAATTTGAAATACTCTTTCAGATTTGTATTATTTCTGTAACTTTTTTTTTCTTCTTCTTTAGATGAGTTAATTAACAGGATGAAAATAGGAGGAAAGTACAGAGTTGTTGGGATACCAACATGCGGGACTAATGGTTCTCAAGTAACTGTGTGTATTGAGGCGAACAATATACATCATTACATTCCTGAGTGTAAGCATACACCTTACTAATTTAGGAAAACTGTGCCACAATGGTTACTAGTATTATTATTTTTATGAATTAAAAACTGCCTAATTTACTAACTGTGTGTATATATATATATATATATATATATATATATATATATATATATATATATATATATATATATATATATAGTGATAGATAGAGATATATAATAAACATGTCTTCTATAAAGAGGGCACTCACATGACTTGATTTATATTAAAATCTTCAATCTTTATTATAATTCACAAATATTCCAGCTTTAAATTTGGTCGACATTTCGGTCCTCATTTGGACCTTTTTCAAGACCATTCATCATCACAACTGATATCTATTAATGGAAAAAACATCATGCTCTGCTGCACAACAAGACGCTCATTTGAGTTAGAGATAAAAGTTAAAAAAAAAAGTGCACTCTCACCAATTACAAAACTTCTGCCAAGGTGCCAACAGGTTAATATAAAGAGCACAGGAGGAGAAACTCTCTGGTCCTTTTAAGTGACAAGTTTAATATGTGCAAGGTTTCGGGGATACTCTCTCCTTCCTCAGTCTGAGAAAAGGGAGAGTATCCCTGGAATGTTACACGTATTACACTTGTCACCAGAGGAAGTATTTTTCCAGCCACCAGTTGAATTTTAAAAAAGACCTTTATTTTTTTAAAATTCAACTGGTGGCTGGAAAAATACTTCTTCTTGGATATACATTGGGGTCTGGCTAACCCTTTTCCCGTGCCCCACAAGGAAAATAGGTGCTGTCTTTCACTATCATATTCACTTGTCACCAGAGGACCAGAGAGTGTCTCCTTTTGTGCTCTTTATATACATACACACACATATATATATATATATATATATATATATATACAGTATATATATATATATATATATAAATATATATACACTGTGTGTATGTGTGTATATATATATATATATATATATATATATCACAATACAAGTTGAGGGCAATCACTGGTGCCTAAAAAAGTCTTCCTTTATTGCTGTATCTTTAAAAATAGTCAAAAACAGTTGACGTTTCAGATTACATACAAGCCTTTTTCAGGACACCTTAATTCGGATTATTCGTTTGATATTATGAGGTTTTAATAGACCAAACTTTGTATCTCATTGTCCTCTTTTTAAATATATATATATATATATATATATATATATATATATCACTCAACATAGGCTAAATCTTTATATTATTCACTCCTGCTCATTGGAAGACCCTTTTGTTATGCATGCAGGGCCTTAAATAAAAAAACAGGTCTTCACTGTATGTTTATGTGAAGTCTAGTGTGCTCATAGTAGCAGCAATATAAACTGATCTATTTGTTCACTTTCGCTGTGTCTCTTGCAAGTGTGTTATCTCCGTATATGCAACCACATTCTTATCAATGGGACCAAGGTCTATAACTGATCACTGTTGTCTCCCGCTGCTTGTGCTCAAATTTGTATTGCATTAATGCAAAACTTAGATAATTTCTTTGACACAATAACTGGGTGGTTCCAACAATATGTTAGTAGCTTACGATGGGTGCAGTTTTGGGCACCCATTAAACACAAGGCATATGATCTTCCAGGGAGCTGACTTTTTCAATCAATGCTCAGGAACGTATAGCATTCTTACAGCCTTCCTGTCTTTTATGAGTGCTGGGGGTACATCTTCATTGGGTCTTATGATTTACAGATTAAGTGTCAATGTTCCAGTGTAAAAAATACAGAACCATGGATCCCCAAATAGCCTTAATGGATTATTTGGCTTAACTGAGGAATTTTACCCCAAATTGTCACTTCATTTATTTTCTGCACAATTGAGAAATTTTGTCTCAGGGTAAATATCTCTACCCAACTTGGTATTATTAGATCTGACATCCTGGTTACTAAATCCTGCATTCTGTCACATAAAGGTTTTGTCTCATCTGTTATTAACACATTAACCTGAAGATTGCACAGAAATCAAGCAATATTGTTATTCCTGGGTCTGGACTCTGTTAGAGCTCTGTTTCCTTAATATGCTCAAGTCTGATTGCCCTTTTATGTTTTCCAAATCGTCTGTTTTTCTCCAGACATTTTATGAAAAGGATATTTCTAATAGTTATCTAAAGATCCAAACTGTTACCCTGTTTAGCTCTCTGTGTCTCAACTACACTTACATTTTTTGGGAGTGGGATAGGCCTTACATTGCAGTAAAAATGGGATGGGGAGCTACACTACAGAAAAAAAATTGGAATGGAGGGCCCTAACAACTGATATATATATATTTTTTAGAAAATGTAAATAAATGTACCAAGGATGGTCGTCATTAGTGAGAGGGTGAAGGTTAGAGAGATATTTGGGGGGATCACTGTGGTGGGAAGGTTTGAGGAGGATTACTACACTGCTGAAATTTGTAAATATATATATATATATATATATATATATATATATATATATATATATATATATATATATATATACAGGTGGCCCTCGGTTTACACCGGTTCAATTTGCGCCGTTTCAGAATAACAACCTTTTTTCCAGTCATGTGACTGCTATTGAAAAGCTTTTGGAAAGAAATGCACTAATTATAATAGCCAGTAGGTGGAGCTGTCCGCTTGATTTGAAGCAAAGTTATGCAACTTAACAGCCTTAAATTGATCTGTGTACACAGATCAGACCAGATCTATCGAGCAAAATTTAGCAGGCACTTCCCTATTATCTTCCTGT
The DNA here is from genome assembly GCF_027579735.1 of Bombina bombina. Lineage (NCBI taxonomy): Eukaryota > Metazoa > Chordata > Amphibia > Anura > Bombinatoridae > Bombina > Bombina bombina. The sequence goes on from NC_069503.1 coordinate 922,397,899, forward strand.
CCAGCAGCTTGAGGTGAGGGTGCCTAACTGCTTATTAATCACTGCCGATTGAAATGCATAGAATAGGTGCAGACCCAATATTATCTAACATGCTAACAATGCAGAGAACTGTTTGCAGAAAAATGCAAGTAAAAAAACGTTTTTGTTCATTAAACTTAGTTTGATGATGATACAATCTATATTATTAGGTTTATAATGCTGTTTAGCATTTATAGTCTTCATTTCAAAGCTTTAGAAATAATGTATTAGGTGTTACTTATGACAATTTTGAGAGGGGCCTGGAACCTAACTCCCTCACCTCCCATTGACTTACATTATAACCTGGGTTTCAATTTACAATGGTTTCGATTTTCAACCATTCCTTCTGGAACCTAACCCCAGCGTAAACTGAGGGCTACCTGTATGTATATATATATATATATATATATATATATATATATATATATATATATACACACAGTATATATATATATATATATATATATATATATATATAAATTAATAAAAAAACAAAAACCTAAACTGCATACTAGCAGACTGTCTGCCAGTACCTAAGATGGTGGGGATGAGTGTGGGTGGGGGGACAGCTGTTTGGGAGGGATCAGGGGGTGGGAGGTGCCAGCTGTATTCTCTACGCTACAGCTAAAATTAACCTTTGAAGCTACCTGATTAACCCCTTCACTGCCGGGAATAATAGAAATATGGTACGTAGCTGCAATTAGCAGCAATCTAAATACCAACACCCAATGGCAAAGCCATGTACGTCTGCTATTAATGAACAAAGAGAATCCCAGAGAAGCTTTTACAATCATTTGTTTTTTTGTTTTTTTAAATATAATGTCCCTTTAAAAACAGCTATGTTAAAAAAAACAATAAAAAAACCTTTTGTAATTAACCTGTCAAGGTTTGAAATAACAGGTAAGCCTGTGAGTTAAATGTAAAAGCCTTGTTACAGATAGCTGCATGAGAGGGGCATATATGAAATGTAGACAAACGATTAATGGCCAGATTACGAGTAGAGCGGTATTTATCGATCCCGCTCTACCTCCGCTAGAAGTAAGCTATGTACGTGCGTCGGCTAGCACTTGTATTACAAGTTGAAAGTAAAAAGTTTTGCTTGCTCCATAGAAGTACACAGAGCAAGAAAAGTGGGAAAAAACACCCTACTCGCATTCAAACCCGATTGCACATTCTCAAGTGTGCTAACCCGACATGAAAATATCAATATTTCACATTCCAATGTTTTTCACATAGAATAATATTTTCTATTTATATATATAAATATATATATATATATATATATATATATATATATATATAAAAATATATATACATGAATATCTATTTAAAAATACAAAAAACATATTCTGCTATGTGCTGCTTTAACATGTTTTCATCTACTTGACTGCAAAGGGCTCCAATGCACTTGTATATGTGTACTTTATATTTATTTGTTTATATGTGTATACAATATTAATTTATGTGGTACATATATACAGTATATATATATATATATATATATATATATATATATATATGTCTGTAAATACATATATGCATACTGTATATAAATAAATTTGAACCCACATATATATATATATATATATATATATATCCCTAATACCTCATATCTTTGAGCTCTTATAACTTTTTTGTGCAATCATTTTTTAAATACATTTTATTAGCTGGTGTTATTATTAATGTAACTGTACTTTGTAATTCATTTTTTATGTGTTTTGTGACACTTTTTTGTTTCACGAAACAGTTAACCAGAGCTCTAAGGTCACGCTATCCCAACGCGCGTTAAATTTAACTTTTAATATGAGCACTACATCCAACACACACAAACAGCCGAGATAAACCTGATATCACTCACGCAGAACTGTTAGAGCGCCACTCATAATCTGGCCCTAAGTATATTGTTTGTAAGGATTGTGAAAATAATTTCCATTTGCTTGCCAGAGGGTGCAGCATGTTCTGAAAATTTTAAAATGTGTCTGATCTTCCATAATTGAAATCATACAAAGAATAAGTGAACAAATAAATGCGGGAGTTTAAAAATAAAATAGGGAGGGGTCAGATTTTTCGCTGGATATAATGCATCCTAAATTTACCACATTTAGGATTCCGTTGTTTTCTTACTCTTGTGGTATGGAAATGTTCATCATATATAAATTGTAAAGGTTTTTCTTAACTTATTTTTTTCCAGGTCCTTTAAATATAAGCAACACTTTTCAGACTCTCCACTCAATGACCCTGAGTTCCCCGTGGATTTTCACAGGAATCTTGGCAAACATCTTTGCATCACAGATTGTTCCAGTGGGCATTTACAATACTCTAAAACTTTGCATTCTTCTTAGTCTTGTGCAGACCTGCAATGAAGATAAAGAGACTGGAAATGTCTTAGATCTTCTGGTTGTGACAAATGATACATTAATTGTAGACAGGTAAGGTAATTCAAACAAAATTCATGATTTACATTTTTATATGGTGATAATGTTTTGTTATGGAAGTATTGTAAATTACTGATTATAGAAACACATAAAAGCATAGAAATCTAGATTTAGATAGCAGATAAGAACCATAGACCTATAAAATGTAAGTTTAATTACTTTCTATGATAGTCTTATGTTTATATGGCACTATGTTTCTATTTTTAGTAGAACTATTTAGTTCCAATCACGCTGCTTACACCAGATATGACTGTGTGCTCACGTCTTTCATTTTTGTCTCCTGTCTCTGTGTTTCTTTTAAGCTTGTTATCTGCTCCTTCTGTGCACCAGCTACCTAATCATCTGACCTTAGCTAGGAGAGTGACAGGAAGCTAATATTACTTTTTATAGCAAGCACTATAACTGCCATTCAAAACATAGATGTCTTACCTTGTGGGGGCCGCAATCGTGTCTTCATGAGGGCAATCATCTTGCTGGTGTGATTAATCTGCACAAATACTTTGTGTGGTGATTCATTGGTTATTTATATCACTATTGAGGAGACTGATGTTATCTCATTCTAATCGGTGGATGGACCACATTGTTGTTTGCGTGATCTTTGCACCTTGTGATATCTCTTTAAGTCTGACCCCACCTTCTTACATCAGAACACTACAGGGAGTGCAGAATTATTAGGCAAATGAGTATTTTGACCACATCATCCTCTTTATGCATGTTGTCTTACTCCAAGCTGTATAGGCTCGAAAGCCTACTACCAATTAAGCATATTAGGTGATGTGCATCTCTGTAATGAGAAGGGGTGTGGTCTAATGACATCAACACCCTATATCAGGTATGCATAATTATTAGGCAACTTCCTTTCCTTTGGCAAAATGGGTCAAAAGAAGGACTTGACAGGCTCAGAAAAGTAAAAAATAGTGAGATATCTTGCAGAGGGATGCAGCACTCTTAAAATTGCAAAGCTTCTGAAGCGTGATCATCGAACAATCAAGCGTTTCATTCAAAATAGTCAACAGGGTCGCAAGAAGCGTGTGGAAAAACCAAGGCGCAAAATAACTGCCCATGAACTGAGAAAAGTCAAGCGTGCAGCTGCCAAGATGCCACTTGCCACCAGTTTGGCCATATTTCAGAGCTGTAACATCACTGGAGTGCCCAAAAGCACAAGGTGTGCAATACTCAGAGACATGGCCAAGGTAAGAAAGGCTGAAAGACGACCACCACTGAACAAGACACACAAGCTGAAACGTCAAGACTGGGCCAAGAAATATCTCAAGACTGATTTTTCTAAGGTTTTATGGACTGATGAAATGAGAGTGAGTCTTGATGGGCCAGATGGATGGGCCCGTGGCTGGATTGGTAAAGGGCAGAGAGCTCCAGTCCGACTCAGACGCCAGCAAGGTGGAGGTGGAGTACTGGTTTGGGCTGGTATCATCAAAGATGAGCTTGTGGGGCCTTTTCGGGTTGAGGATGGAGTCAAGCTCAACTCCCAGTCCTACTGCCAGTTTCTGGAAGACACCTTCTTCAAGCAGTGGTACAGGAAGAAGTCTGCATCCTTCAAGAAAAACATGATTTTCATGCAGGACAATGCTCCATCACACGCGTCCAAGTACTCCACAGCGTGGCTGGCAAGAAAGGGTATAAAAGAAGAAAATCTAATGACATGGCCTCCTTGTTCACCTGATCTGAACCCCATTGAGAACCTGTGGTCCATCATCAAATGTGATATTTACAAGGAGGGAAAACAGTACACCTCTCTGAACAGTGTCTGGGAGGCTGTGGTTGCTGCTACACGCAATGTTGATGGTGAACAGATCAAAACACTGACAGAATCCATGGATGGCAGGCTTTTGAGTGTCCTTGCAAAGAAAGGTGGCTATATTGGTCACTGATTTGTTTTTGTTTTGTTTTTGAATGTCAGAAATGTATATTTGTGAATGTTGAGATGTTATATTGGTTTCACTGGTAAAAATAAATAATTGAAATGGGTATATATTTGTTTTTTGTTAAGTTGCCTAATAATTATGCACAGTAATAGTCACCTGCACACACAGATATCCCCCTAAAATAGCTATAACTAAAAACAAACTAAAAACTACTTCCAAAAATATTCAGCTTTGATATTAATGAGTTTTTTGGGTTCATTGAGAACATGGTTGTTGTTCAATAATAAAATTAATCCTCAAAAATACAACTTGCCTAATAATTCTGCACTCCCTGTATTTCAGGCAACACCTAACACCTATCATTGCCTGATTATTGAAGTTTGTGCCACTGCTGTGGATCTCTGAACTTATCCTCAAGCCTCATATCTTTGCCAGAATCTCCTATGAACTTGTGCTCTAATTTGGGTTCTATTTTATCTTATTTTTGATTATACCCACAATTCCTTAATATTGCCATTGTCCGCAACTTGTCTTTACCTGTTTAATCAATCTCCAAATTTCCATCTGTTGAATCTCTTTTCTTTACCGGAACCTCTCACAGTTCACTGAACTGCTCCACGGGATTACAACCTTCCAAAGTCGTTCTCCACGTACCTCGCAGCAGACTCTGTACGCTCATCAAATCCTTTTCATCTGGAACTGATCATCATATTACCTGTATCATTTCGCTGCCTTCTGAACCGCAAGTATTATAACATCAATACCGCTACTAAGTTGCTATTGTATATTCCACAGACTATTCAACACTTACCTTCTCTGTGAATCTGATACATGAACGCTGAGCCCTACTTACCACTCTTTTTAAACATCAGCTTGGCCTATCTGAATTTAAAGTGCTAACTTCTTTGCAGAGGCTAACAGTTATACAGAAGCATATTATTTTTCATCTGATGTTAAACTATATCCATGTTCACTACTTTAAGTTTACATTAGAAAATATAGTTAAAGGAAATGAAACCCAAATTTGTGCTTGCATGTTTTAGAAAGAGCGTGTGATTTAAAACAACTTTCTAATTTACTTGTATTATCTAATTTGCTTAATTCTCTTGATATCTGTTGTTGAAAAGCAAATCTAGATAGGCTCAATAACTGCTGATTGGTGGCTGCACATAGATGCCTCGTGTGATTGGCTCACTCATGTGCATTGCTATTTTTTAAACAAAGAATATCTGAAGAATGAAGCAAATTAAATAATAGAAGTAAATTGTAATATTGTTTAAAATTGTATTCTCTATCTGAAAAATACAAGAACATTTTTTAGGTTTAATGTCCCTTTAAAGCATTGTGGTCATATTTACAAATCACTACTATAAATCTGCTATAAAGATATTTATCCAGATTTATTACCTTTTTATCTGGCATTATCTATTACAGCAACAAAGCTTATTTAACAACCAAATATAATTCAGTGAAGCCTAACATAATAATCAGGCCAATATAATTCTGATTCTGAGTGAAATGGATCCAAACAAAATTAATAGTCAGTTTGCCTCACTCAATCAGTAAATTGATTATTTAGCACATGGGTTAACTGAAGTACAAGCTGAGAATTCAGTATTAAAGGGTATGTTAAAAGATGTAATGACTCACAAGCAAACAGAAGCACCTGAGCCACACATAAACCTACATACCCTTTTTTCTGGTAAACGAACAGAATTCAGAAATTTCAAAAATGCTTGCAATCTTCTCTTTAGCATGAACCACGTACTTATTGCACAGAAAAAATAAAGTTTGCACCACTATCTCTTTCCTTTCAGGAGAATAGATTTTATGAGTCTAGTGATCCTATTTTGGAATCTTTAGAGAATTTCTTCTCTGCAATGTCTAGTTTATATGAGGATACAAATAAACAGATTAATGCTGAAACAAAATTGCGATCTTTAAAACAGGGAAAGAGAACAGTGGAAGAGTATGTAACTGATTTCCAGATGTGGGCAAGTGACTCATTGTGGAATCAGATATCTTTAAGAAATCAGTTTTGTCTTGGACTCTCAAAAACCTTAAAAGATGAGATTTCATGTTTAGAGATGCCAGAAACACTTGAAGGGTTAATTCGCCTAAGCATTACATTAGACAGACGTTTGAGAGAAAGAAGGGCAGAGAAATTTAGTTCTAACCAAACACAAAGCACTTCTTCCCACTTACCACTAATACAGATAAACTTTCCACAAACCCCACACCTATGGAGATAGGTTCAATTAAAGGGCCACTCTCCCAAGAAGAAAAGGCACAACGCAGAATGGCAAATCTATGCCTATACTGTGCAAATAAAGACTATCTAGTTTCTGCCTGCCCATCTCTCGCAAGACAGAAAAAGGGTAAGGAAAAGTTTATTAAAGGGACAACAGTCAAGTATAAATTAAACTTTCATTATTCAGATAGGACTTTTAATTTTAATCGACTTTCCAATTTACTTTTATCATCAAATTTGCTTTTTTCTCTTGGTATTCTTAGTTTAAACTAAACATAAGTAGGCTCATATGCTAATTTCTAAGCCTTTGATGGCTGCCTCTTATCACATGCTTTTTAAATCTCTTTTCAACACAAAGAGACAGAAAGTACACGTGGGCTATATAGATAAAACTGTGTTCAGGCACAGAAAGTTATTTAAGATCTAGCACAATACAATGCTAAATTTAAGACAATAGATAATAAACAGTCACAGTCATGTGATCAGGGGGCTGGAAGAAGGTTCCTAGATACAAGGTAATCACAAAGGTAAAAAGTACATTAATATAACTGTGTTGGTTATGCAAAACTGGGGAATGAGTAATAAAGGGATTATCTTTTAAAACAATAACAATTCTATGGTGGACTGTCCCTTTAACAGTATAATCCCCACCAAACAACAAACTCATTTATCTATTACTTTTACATTACAGTGGGATCAACAACTTATTTAGACTGAAGCCATAATAGACTCTGGAGCGTTTGGATTATTCATAAATTCTGAATTTGTTAAATCAAATAATATACCTACTGTCAGTAAACAAACTCTAATTTTTGTAAAATGTATTGATGGATCTCTCATACAAAAGGGACCCATAACATGTCACACCATACCTATGTTACTGTCAGCAACTGAAGGACACATATAGTACATAACTTTTGACATTATTCCTATATCGAATCATACCATTATTTTAGGGTTTCCCTGGTTATAAAAACACAACCCAAAGATTGACTGGACATACTGTAAAACAATGTTCCAATCTGATTACTGCCTAAAAACTTGTTTCCCACATGTATTACTTTCCAGTCTTGAGATTGTTGTACCAAAGGTGTATCAGGATCTTTCTGATGTTTTTGATATGAAAGAAGCAGAAACTTTACCTCCTCACAGGATATTTGATTGCCCCATAGACATCATCCCTGGCTCACAAATACCCCATGGTAAAATTTACTCTTTATCTCAGAATGAATTAACTAATTTACGTCAATACCTTAACAAGAACCTAAAAAAAGGTTTTATATCTTCCTCTACATCTCCAGCTTCAGCCGGTATTTTCTTTGTGAAGAACAAAAATGATTCCTTAAGACCCATTATAGATTATAGAGCCCTCAATGCTGTTACAATTAAAAACCGTTACCCCTTAGTTACTTGAACGACTAACAAATGCCACCATTTACACCAAATTAGATTTAAAGGGGGCCTACAACTTAATACGTTTAAAAAAAGGTGACGAATGGAAAAGAGCATTTCGTACTAGATATGGCCTTTACCAGTATAATGTAATGTTATTTGGGCTTAGTAATGCCCCAGCCACATTTCAACACTTCATAAATTAAATACTCAAAAATTTGACTGATCTATGTGTTATCATACAGGGAGTGCAGAATTATTAGGCAAGTTGTATTTTTGAGGATTAATTTTATTATTGAACAACAACCATGTTCTCAATGAACCCAAAAAACTAATTAATATCAAAGCTGAATATTTTTGGAAGTAGTTTTTAGTTTGTTTTTAGTTTTAGCTATTTTAGGGGGATATCTGTGTGTGCAGGTGACTATTACTGTGCATAATTATTAGGCAACTTAACAAAAAACAAATATATACCCATTTCAATTATTTATTTTTACCAGTGAAACCAATATAACATCTCAACATTCACAAATAATAATTTCTGACATTCAAAAAAAAAACAAAAACAAATCAGTGACCAATATAGCCACCTTTCTTTGCAAGGACACTCAAAAGCCTGCCATCCATGGATTCTGTCAGTGTTTTGATCTGTTCACCATCAACATTGCGTGCAGCAGCAACCACAGCCTCCCAGACACTGTTCAGAGAGGTGTACTGTTTTCCCTCCTTGTAAATATCACATTTGATGATGGACCACAGGTTCTCAATGGGGTTCAGATCAGGTGAACAAGGAGGCCATGTCATTAGATTTTCTTCTTTTATACCCTTTCTTGCCAGCCACGCTGTGGAGTACTTGGACGCGTGTGATGGAGCATTGTCCTGCATGAAAATCATGTTTTTCTTGAAAGATGCAGACTTCTTCCTGTACCACTGCTTGAAGAAGGTGTCTTCCAGAAACTGGCAGTAGGACTGGGAGTTGAGCTTGACTCCATCCTCAACCCGAAAAGGCCCCACAAGCTCATCTTTGATGATACCAGCCCAAACCAGTACTCCACCTCCACCTTGCTGGCGTCTGAGTCGGACTGGAGCTCTCTGCCCTTTACCAATCCAGCCACGAGCCCATCCATCTGGCCCATCAAGACTCACTCTCATTTCATCAGTCCATAAAACCTTAGAAAAATCAGTCTTGAGATATTTCTTGGCCCAGTCTTGACGTTTCAGCTTGTGTGTCTTGTTCAGTGGTGGTCGTCTTTCAGCCTTTCTTACCTTGGCCATGTCTCTGAGTATTGCACACCTTGTGCTTTTGGGCACTCCAGTGATGTTGCAGCTCTGAAATATGGCCAAACTGGTGGCAAGTGGAATCTTGGCAGCTGCACGCTTGACTTTTCTCAGTTCATGGGCAGTTATTTTGCGCCTTGGTATTTCCACACGCCTCTTGCGACCCTGTTGACTATTTTGAATGAAACGCTTGATTGTTCGATGATCACGCTTCAGAAGCTTTGCAATTTTAAGAGTGCTGCATCCCTCTGCAAGATATCGCACTATTTTTTACTTTTCTGAGCCTGTCAAGTCCTTCTTTTGACCCATTTTGCCAAAGGAAAGGAAGTTGCCTAATAATTATGCACACCTGATATAGGGTGTTGATGTCATTAGACCACACCCCTTCTCATTACAGAGATGCACATCACCTAATATGCTTAATTGGTAGTAGGCTTTCGAGCCTATACAGCTTGGAGTAAGACAACATGCATAAAGAGGATGATGTGGTCAAAATACTCATTTGCCTAATAATTCTGCACTCCCTGTATATCTAGACAATATTCTCATATATTCAATAAACCTCCAAAAACATAAAAAACATGAACTTTGGGTGCTTACACGCTTACAAGAACATAGACTATTCAGAAGTGTCAATTTCACGTAAACAAAATTAAGTTCCTAGGATATATCATATCACCTAACTACATCCAAATGGACCTAGAAAAGGTTGCTATAATTACAAATTGGTCCCAACCCACTACTGTAAAAGCTCTGCAGAGGTTTTTGGGGTTCTCCAATTTTTATAGAAAGTTTATTTCTAACTACTCAACAATAACAAAACCATTAACCAAGCTTACTAAAAAAAACACCAAACATTTTCATGGACAGAAGAAGCACAACAAGCTTTTGACTACTTAAAGAAAAGTTTTACCACTGCACCTCATTTTAACACTCCCTAATCATAACGCCCAATTCATTCTAGAAGTTGATGCATCAAACTCAGGAATTTGAGCTGTCTTGTCACAACGTAAGGAACAAACATCCAAACTCCATCCTATATCCTTCTACTCACGTACACTTTTACCAGCTGAGTGTAACTACTTAATTGAAGATAAAGAATTTTTTGTCCATTAAATGCTCACTAGAAAATTGGAGACATTTACTAAAAGGAACAACTCAACCTTTTCTGATATATACTGATCATAAAAACCTAGAATATTTGAAAACAAACAAAACTTTGTCTTCACAACAAGTAAGATGGGCCCTGTTCATGGCATCCGCATCACCTATAGACCTGGTACCCAAAACTGCAAGGCAGATGCTCTATCTAGAATACATGATTTCACCCCTCCTAAAGATGCTCTAACTCAAATAATTCCACCAGAAAAATTATTGGCAAACCTTACCTCTTTAGAAAAAGAGATATTGGAAACACTGGAATCTAACCCAGAAGTCCCAGAGAACTGTGAATTAGAACATAACTCTGAGTTGTACTATCATAAAGGCAAAATGTATATACCAATAAAACTTAGACAAACCATGTATTCATATTTCCATGATAACCTTATGGCAGGACACCCTGGCGTTAAAAAGACCATTTCTTCTGTTAAGTGTGATCAGTCCACGGGTCATCATTACTTCTGGGATATTACTCCTCCCCAACAGGAAGTGCAAGAGGATTCACCCAGCAGAGCTGCATATAGCTCCTCCCCTCTACGTCACTCCCAGTCATTCTCTTGCACCCAACGACTAGATAGGATGTGTGAGAGGACTATGGTGATTATACTTAGTTTTATATCTTCAATCAAAAGTTTGTTATTTTAAAATAGCACCGGAGTGTGTTATTACCTCTCTGGCAGAGTTTGAAGAAGAATCTACCAGAGTTTTGCTATGATTTTAGCCGGAGTAGTTAAGATCATATTGCTGTTCTCGGCCATCTGAGGAGTGAGGTAAACTTCAGATCAGGGGACAGCGGGCAGATGAATCTGCATAGAGGTATGTAGCAGTTTTTATTTTCTGACAATGGAATTGATGAGAAAATCCTGCCATACCGATATAATGTCATGTATGTATACTTTACACTTCAGTATTCTGGGGAATGGTACTTCACTAGAATTACACTGTAAGAAATACATAAAGCTGTTTAATAACTAGAGATTATGTTTAACGTTTTTGCTGGAATGTAAAATCGTTTTCATTTGCTGAGGTACTGTGTGAATAAATGTTTGGGCACTATTTTTCCACTTGGCAGTTGCTTAATCTGTTTTTCTGACAGTTTCTGTTCTCCCTCACTGCTGTGTGTGAGGGGGAGGGGCCGTTTTTTGGCGCTTTTACTATGCATCAAATATTTCAGTCAGCAACTCATTGTATTCCCTGCATGATCCGGTTCATCTCTACAGAGCTCAGGGGTCTTCAAAACTTATTTTGAGGGAGGTAATTTCTCTCAGCAGAGCTGTGAGAATTGTAGTTTGACTGAGATAAAAAACGTTTATTCTGTAATTTGTTTCCTGCTTTCAGAATTTGTTATCTTTGCTAATGGGATTAAACCTTTGCTAAAGTTGTGTTGTTTACAAGGATTGAGGCTATAACTGTTTCAATTTATTAATTTTCAACTGTCATAGATCTTCTGTGCTTCTTAAAGGCACAGTACGTTTTAATATTATTCTAATTGAATTGTATTTCCAAGTTGCAAGTTTATTTGCTAGTGTGTTAAACATGTCTGATTCAGAGGATGATACCTGTGTCATTTGTTGCAATGCCAAAGTGGAGCCCAATAGAAATTTATGTACTAACTGTATTGATGCTACTTTAAATAAAAGTCAATCTGTACAAATTGAACAAATTTCACCAAACAACGAGGGGAGAGTTATGCCGACTAACTCGCCTCACGTGTCAGTACCTACATCTCCCGCTCAGAGGGAGGTGCGTGATATTGTAGCGCCGAGTACATCTGGGCGGCCATTACAAATCACATTACAGGATATGGCTACTGTTATGACTGAGGTTTTGGCTAAATTACCAGAACTAAGAGGTAAGCGTGATCACTCTGGGGTGAGAACAGAGTGCGCTGATAATATTAGGGCCATGTCAGACACTGCGTCACAGGTGGCAGAACATGAGGACGGAGAACTTCATTCTGTGGGTGACGGTTCTGATCCAAACAGACTGGATTCAGATATTTCAAATTTTAAATTTAAACTGGAAAACCTCCGTGTATTACTAGGGGAGGTGTTAGCTGCTCTGAATGATTGTAACACAGTTGCAATACCAGAGAAAATGTGTAGGTTGGATAAATATTTTGCGGTACCGACGAGTACTGAGGTTTTTCCTATACCTAAGAGACTTACTGAAATTGTTACTAAGGAGTGGGATAGACCCGGTGTGCCGTTCTCACCCCCTCCGATATTTAGAAAAATGTTTCCAATAGATGCCACCACAAGGGACTTATGGCAAACGGTCCCTAAGGTGGAGGGAGCAGTTTCTACCTTAGCTAAGCGTACCACTATCCCGGTGGAGGATAGCTGTGCTTTTTCAGATCCAATGGATAAAAAGTTAGAGGGTTACCTTAAGAAAATGTTTGTTCAACAAGGTTTTATATTGCAACCCCTTGCATGCATTGCGCCGATCACGGCTGCAGCGGCATTCTGGATTGAGTCTCTGGAAGAGAACATTGGTTCAGCTACTCTGGACGACATTACGGACAGGCTTAGAGTCCTTAAACTAGCTAATTCATTCATTTCGGAGGCCGTAGTACATCTTACTAAACTTACGGCGAAGAATTCAGGATTTGCCATTCAGGCACGCAGGGCGCTGTGGCTAAAATCCTGGTCAGCTGATGTTACTTCTAAGTCTAAATTGCTTAATATACCTTTCAAAGGGCAGACCTTATTCGGGCCCGGGTTGAAAGAGATTATCGCTGACATTACAGGAGGTAAAGGCCATGCCCTGCCTCAGGACAAAGCCAAAGCCAAGACTAGACAGTCTAATTTTCGTTCCTTTCGTAATTTCAAAGCAGGAGCAGCATCAACTTCCTCTGCACCAAAACAGGAAGGAGCTGTTGCTCGCTACAGACAAGGCTGGAAACCTAACCAGTCCTGGAACAAGGGCAAGCAGACTAGGAAACCTGCTGCTGCCCCTAAAACAGCATGAATTGAGGGCCCCCGATCCGGGATCGGATCTAGTGGGGGGCAGACTTTCTCTCTTCGCCCAGGCTTGGGCAAGAGATGTTCAGGATCCCTGGGCGCTAGAGATAATATCTCAGGGATACCTTCTGGACTTCAAATACTCTCCTCCAAGAGAGAGATTTCATCTGTCAAGATTGTCAACAATCCAGACAAAGAAAGAGGCGTTTCTACGCTGCGTACAAGAGCTCTTGTTAATGGGAGTAATCCATCCAGTTCCACGATCGGAACAGGGACAGGGGTTTTACTCAAATCTGTTTGTGGTTCCCAAAAAAGAGGGAACTTTCAGACCAATCCTGGACTTAAAGATCCTAAACAAATTCCTAAGAGTTCCATCGTTCAAGATGGAGACTATTCGGACAATTTTACCTATGATCCAAGAGGGTCAATACATGACCACTGTAGATTTAAAAGATGCTTACCTTTACATACCGATTCACAAAGATCATTATCGGTACCTAAGGTTTGCCTTCCTAGACAGGCATTACCAGTTTGTGGCTCTTCCATTCGGATTGGCTACAGCTCCAAGAATCTTCACAAAGGTTCTGGGTGCTCTTCTGGCGGTACTAAGACCGCGGGGAATCTCGGTAGCTCCATACCTAGACGACATTCTGATACAAGCTTCAAGCTTTCAAACTGCCAAGTCTCATACAGAGTTAGTGCTGGCATTTCTAAGGTCACATGGATGGAAGGTGAACGAAAAGAAAAGTTCACTCGTTCCACTCACAAGAGTTCCCTTCCTGGGGACTCTTATAGATTCTGTAGAAATGAAGATTTACCTGACAGAGGACAGGCTAACAAGACTTCAAAGTGCTTGCCGCACCCTTCATTCCATTCAACACCCGTCAGTGGCTCAATGCATGGAGGTAATCGGCTTAATGGTAGCGGCAATGGACATAGTACCCTTTGCACGCTTACACCTCAGACCACTGCAACTGTGCATGCTAAGTCAGTGGAATGGGGATTACTCAGACTTATCCCCTTCTCTGAATCTGGATCAAGAGACCAGAAATTCTCTTCTATGGTGGCTTTCTCGGCCACATCTGTCCAGGGGGATGCCATTCAGCAGACCAGACTGGACAATTGTAACAACAGACGCCAGCCTTCTAGGTTGGGGTGCCGTCTGGAATTCTCTGAAGGCTCAGGGACAATGGAGTCAGGAGGAGAGTCTCCTGCCAATAAACATTCTGGAATTGAGAGCAGTTCTCAATGCCCTCCTGGCTTGGCCCCAGTTGACAACTCGGGGGTTCATCAGGTTTCAGTCGGACAACATCACGACTGTAGCTTACATCAACCATCAGGGAGGGACAAGAAGCTCCCTAGCTATGATAGAAGTATCAAAGATAATTTGCTGGGCAGAGTCTCACTCTTGCCACCTGTCAGCAATCCACATCCCGGGAGTGGAGAACTGGGAGGCGGATTTCTTAAGTCGTCAGACTTTTCATCCGGGGGAGTGGGAACTTCATCCGGAGGTCTTTGCCCAAATACTTCGACGTTGGGGCAAACCAGAGATAGATCTCATGGCGTCTCGACAGAACGCCAAGCTTCCTCGTTACGGGTCCAGATCCAGGGATCCAGGAGCAGTCCTGATAGATGCTCTGACAGCACCTTGGGACTTCAGGATGGCTTACGTGTTTCCACCCTTCCCGTTGCTTCCTCGATTGATTGCCAGAATCAAACAAGAGAGAGCATCAGTGATTCTAATAGCACCTGCGTGGCCACGCAGGACTTGGTATGCAGACCTGGTGGACATGTCATCCTGTCCACCTTGGTCTCTACCTCTGAAACAGGACCTTCTGATACAGGGTCCCTTCAAACATCAAAATCTAACTTCTCTGAAGCTGACTGCTTGGAAATTGAACGCTTGATTTTATCAAGACGTGGATTTTCTGAGTCAGTTATTGATACCTTAATACAGGCTAGGAAACCTGTTACCAGAAAGATTTACCATAAGATATGGCGTAAATACCTATATTGGTGTGAATCCAAAGGTTACTCTTGGAGTAAGGTTAGGATTCCTAGGATATTGTCTTTTCTACAAGAAGGTTTAGAAAAGGGTTTATCTGCTAGTTCATTAAAGGGACAGATCTCAGCTCTGTCCATTCTGTTACACAAACGTCTGTCAGAAGTTCCTGACGTCCAGGCTTTTTGTCAGGCTTTGGCCAGAATTAAGCCTGTGTTTAAAACTGTTGCTCCACCATGGAGTTTAAACCTTGTTCTTAATGTTTTACAGGGCGTTCCGTTTGAACCCCTTCATTCCATTGATATAAAGTTGTTATCTTGGAAAGTTCTATTTTTAATGGCTATTTCCTCGGCTCGAAGAGTCTCTGAATTATCAGCCTTACATTGTGATTCTCCTTATTTGATTTTTCATTCGGATAAGGTAGTCCTGCATACTAAACCTGGGTTCTTACCTAAGGTAGTTACTAACAGGAATATCAATCAAGAGATTGTTGTTCCTTCTTTATGCCCAAATCCTTCTTCAAAGAAGGAACGTCTACTGCACAACCTGGATGTAGTCCGTGCTCTAAAATTTTACTTACAGGCAACTAAGGAATTTCGACAAACGTCTTCTCTGTTTGTCATTTACTCTGGGCAGAGGAGAGGTCAAAAAGCTTCCGCTACCTCTCTTTCTTTTTGGCTTCGTAGCATAATTCGTTTAGCTTATGAGACTGCTGGACAGCAGCCTCCTGAAAGAATTACAGCTCATTCTACTAGAGCTGTGGCTTCCACTTGGGCCTTCAAGAATGAGGCCTCTGTTGAACAGATTTGCAAGGCTGCAACTTGGTCTTCGCTTCATACTTTTTCTTCATCGGAGGCTATTTTTGGGAGAAAGGTTCTTCAGGCAGTGGTTCCTTCTGTATAAAGAGCCTGCCTATCCCTCCCGTCATCCGTGTACTTTTGCTTTGGTATTGGTATCCCAGAAGTAATGATGACCCGTGGACTGATCACACTTAACAGAAGAAAACATAATTTATGCTTACCTGATAAATTCCTTTCTTCTGTAGTGTGATCAGTCCACGGCCCGCCCTGTTTTTAAGGCAGGTAAATATTTTTTAATTTATACTCCAGTCACCACTTCACCCTTGGCTTTTCCTTTCTCGTTGGTCCTTGGTCGAATGACTGGGAGTGACGTAGAGGGGAGGAGCTATATGCAGCTCTGCTGGGTGAATCCTCTTGCACTTCCTGTTGGGGAGGAGTAATATCCCAGAAGTAATGATGACCCGTGGACTGATCACACTACAGAAGAAAGGAATTTATCAGGTAAGCATAAATTATGTTATAATTGATCAGAAGGTATTTTTGGTGTCCACAAATGGACACCTCCATATATAAATATGTCACAACCTGTGAGGTCTGCGCCAGAAATAAAATGGATCATAGAAAACCCATTGGTTATTTAACTTCCATCCCAATCCCAGATACACCTTAAACAACAATTTCTATGGATTTCATAGTTGAGTTACCAAAGTCACAACAATATGACACAATTTTAGTAGTGGTAGACCACCTCACTAAACTAGCTCACTTTATTCCATTTAAAGGTTTACCTACAGCGAAAACAACAGCTACTGTTTCCTTAGACTCTATTGTTAAACTACACGGACTACATACAACTATAATCACTGACCTGGGTACACAATTCACCTCATCTTTCTGGAAATCTCTCTGTAAAATACTGAAGATTGACTCTAGGCTATCCACATCATTCCATCCACAAACCAATGGTTTGACTGAAAGGACAAACCAGATATTAAAGCAATACTTAAAATGTTATGTAATTCATCTTCAAGATGATTGGTTATCATATTTATCAATGGCAGAGTTCTCATACTATAACTCTGTATCCTCCTCATCAAAAATGACTCCTTTCTTTGTTACTTATGGATACCATCCCTCAACTATATCAATAAGCAACACAACTGTCAATTCTCCAGCAGCCATCACTTATTCAACATCTTTGCAAGATCGATTACAAGTCCTAAAGACACATCTCTCATAAGCCAAGAAAAGACAAAAATACTACTATAATTCACATCATAGACCAAGTCCGGAATACCAGATTGGAGATTAAGTTTGGCTTTCCACCAAACACCTGAAATTACAAACACCTTGCAAAAAGTTATCCAACCAGTTCATCGGACCCTTCCCTGTTAAAAGAATCATAAATTTCAATGCAACAACTCTCAAGCTACCAGACCTGACAAAATACATCCAACGTTTCACGTATCACTTCTCAAGCCTTACTCCCCAAATACTCGTTCTAACAGTGATGTTGTACCTCCTCCAATCAATTTTCAGGATCATGAGGAATTCGAAGTAGAAAATATTCTTGATTCACGTATCAGACACAGAAAGGTTGAATATTTAATCAAATGGAAGGGTTATGGTCCTGAGGAAAATTCTTGGCAAGATGGATCAGATATTCATGCACCACGATTAATTGCTAACTTCCATCGAAAATACCCATTGAAGCCATGACTTGATTCCCCAGAGGGGAATCCTTGAGGAGGGGGGTATGTGATATCTCTTTAAGTCTGACCCCACCTTCTTACATCAGAACATTATTTCAGGCAACACCTAACACCTATCATTGCCTGATTATTGAAGTTTGTGCCACTGCTGTGGATCTCTGAACTTATCCTCAAGCCTCATATCTTTGCCAGAATTTGGGTTCTATTTTCTATTTTATCTTATTTTTGATTATACCCGCAATTCCTTAATATTGCCATTGTCCGCAACTTGTATTTACCTGTTTAATCAATCTCCAAGTTTCCACCTGTTGAATCTCTTTCCTTTACCGGATCCTAACCTGTTACCAGAACCTCTCACAGTTCACTGAACTGCTCCGCGGGATTACAACCTTCCAAAGTCATTCTCCACGTACCTCGCTACAGACTCTCTATGCTCACCAAATCCTTTTCATCTGGAACTGATCATTGTATTACCTATATCATTTCGCTGCCTTCTGTACCACAAGTATTATAACATCAATACTGCTACTAAGTTGCTATTGTATATTCCACAGACTGTATTTAACACTTACCTTCTCTGTGAATCTGATACATGAACGCTGAGCCCTACTTACCACTCTTTTTAAACGTCAGCTTGGCCTATCTGAATTCAAAGTGCTAACTTCTTTGCAGACACTAACAGTTATACAGAAGCATATTATTTTCCATCAGATGTTAAACTATATCCATGTTCACTACTATAAGTTTACATTGGAACAAATAGTTAAAGCATTGTGGTCATATTTACAAATCACTACTATAAATCTGCTGTTTATGATAAGTGTTAAACAATCTGAATGCCATTTGTATATGGGCATTATGTGTATACTGGGCATGTTTGATGAATTATCTTTTTTTTAATTTTATTTATTAAGAAAATTTTGTTTTCTGTTTTGTTGAGATTTTCATCTAAACCATGTTTTGTTTTTTTTAACAGTTCTTACACTGTACATTGTGAAATTGCTAAGTGACCGTTTTAAAGATAGTCCAAAGTTGCAGAACTTACTGTACAGAACACTTTTCAAAAACTAACTTTATAAACTGTGATCACGATTTCCAAATCTCACTCTCAATGTACAGAACTGGGTTTCTTTGCTGCATTTATATAATTGTATGAAGACTGACTAGCAAATACTTAACACCTGATCATGACAGAGCAATAGCCAAAACAAACCCCATTCCTAACGTCAAGACTACTGTAATTTACAATCCCCAAAAATGCAAGTATGAAATACAAACAAAGATATCAAGTGTTTAATTGCTAAACACCATTTATCAATTGTGGTAATTATTTTCATTTTCTTGTGTTTCCTTCCTTGTTACCTGTACAAGATATCACATATCTGTCTATTAAATATACATATGTATAGGTTTAATGAATCTAGACCATATATTGATAATTCATCTAAAATGGCATCTTTGGCTGTTTCACAGTATATTGCACATTATTCCAAATCATCTTGCAATACTGTTAAAGGGACATTTCAGCCAAAATTGGAATCCACATGGATGCATTTAAGTTTTGAATAGAAGCATTTTTGTAATATACATGTATTAGCAAAAATGCTTTTAATAAAATGTATGGCTGTTTCAAAAGTGTATTTAAGTATGCACCGTGAACTAGCAATTTAAACACATCACTTGCACAGAGAGCCTAAGGTGATTGTATCATCTGGTAATGACTCCATTTTCTAATTGCTGACATGATACAAGCCCCACTAGTGCCCTAAGCAAATGCAGTATTTAAAATGCTGGTGCAATGAGAATATCTAGCCATGCTTCACATGCACATGCAGAGAAAAATGTTAACACTAAAACTGATAAATTTTACTAGAAGCATTTTTGCCAATACGTTTCTCAACCAAAACACATTGCTCTATCCTTGAGCTCCTATGGTATTCGTAGTTTGAGTTCCATAGCGGTTACAGACATTCCAGCCCAGTGGGGTAGTGAACGGCATCTGACTATGTAGCTGGATCCCAGAGTGTGGGGCAGAGTAATCCGTTGCTAACCACAGGAGGATTTCCAACACTCTGTGTGTACATTCACTGGGGCGGGACATCGCTAATATACAGGGTGAGTATGGATATTGTTTTGTTTTTGTCTCTGGGCTGTGATTTTTGTCTGGATATACTTGTGTCATTACAGCTCCTGTATGGGTGGAATATCACATAACGGAGTATTGGAGCAAAAAGCACTTTATGTATTGGTTTGATTTTTAATAAATTACTTTTTGCATTTCATGTGTTTTTATGTATATGTACCTACATTAACAGCAGTCTGTCTGACTAATTGATAAATAAACTTCTCAATATTTTGTTGTGATATCTTCTTCTGAATTGTACACTGTTGAGATTAGGATTGTTTCTATGTTCCTTTAGTGCATTTTAAAAAAGATATCCTCAAAAATTGTTACGAAAACTGTTAACAATGTATAAAATTTTAAAGTATTTTGGTGTATGTCCATTAGTGCAGTTTTTACCCTAAATTTGTTTTTGTTTCATAACAAAAGTAATATAAGGTAGTAGTAGTAGTAAGTAAGGTAATATTATAGTTTGAGTTCTGAGGGCTATAAGACTCCAAGGTGTCCTAAGACCTACAAGCAAAAAATGTGAAGCATACAACTTCCAAATATTATTGGTAAAACTGTGTCACTTTATGTCTCTTACCTAGTTATAGATGACAAAACAGTAACATCAAAAATATGAACCTTGGATGAAATATTTAGATTATACATGTCTGCTAAACCCAACTCCAACATTTATTGCAAGCTTCTAATATCCAGATTGGCTTGTATAATGTCTAAATTGATAGTTATATAGCTATCTTGTGATCGTTTTTTTTATTTTGGCTTTATAACAGGTTCATTTCCAACTTTTATATATTGTGTTTTTTATGCTTAAAGTGATGGTAAACTCTCTTCTTTTTAAAATCAGATCCGAAATGTTTGTGATATTTTAGATGGAGTTTAATTAATCAATTGTAACAAAGATGCGCTTTAACTCAATTTTTCTGTTTGAATTGTTGTCCAATCAGTGCTCTCCCCATATGGCACTTTTCTTGTAGCTAGAGCACTGATTGGACAACAATTCAAATCTTTAGCTCAAAGGAAAATGTAATTTTGAAGTGGACGGTGGAGTGCGGGGTATTTGAATTTCATACCTATGTTAAAAATTAAGTTGATGGATGAAACTCCATCTAAAATATCACTAACATTCCAGATCGGTTATTAAAAAGAGGAGAGTTTACCATCACTTTAATAATTTTTTGGATTTTTTTTTTAAATTGACAGCATATTTTGTGATAAATTGGAAATACTGTTAATTTGTATCGTAGAAACATTTCTTGTTAAACTATAATTAATTAAATATTAATTGGCAGTTTAATTTTCTTTAGACTTATGACTTACAGTATTGGTCTTGTTCCACGAGGTGTTCGTCATTTTTCTTCAAATGATATATTTACCACTGTAACTAAAGATGAACGTGGAACAGGAACTGCCAGTATCCAGGCATGCAGTGCTTTGATGGCTAAGGGTGGCATATGCTTATTAGGAGATTTAAGTTTGCATAAAAAGGAAAAGTTTGACCACTTACAATCAGGTAAATATGTACTCTTACAAATGTTTCTTTTTCTTGGGGTTATGTGCTAAGCAATTTGATCTGTGTTTGTCTTTTTATGCCATATCAACTATCTGCTGGTGCTGGAGCAACCATTGTATCTGCACAGACAGAACACTCTCAATTAAGCAATGCATATTTTAGGACTACAAGAAAAACATGAACTATACTGGATTCTGCACTAAAACAAAATTTATGCTTACCTGATAAATTAATTTCTTTCATGATGGTGACAAGACAAGGTCCACATGACATCATGTATGGGAAATAACCCTTCAAACCACTAGGAGATGGCAAAAACACCCCGACACATTTAAATCCCTTTCACTTTCCCTAAATCTTCAGCCATACATTAGCCTAGTAGATGGAGGACACAGAAAAGTAGGAAAAACAAAGCAGGACAAAAGAAGTGCAAAACAAGTACTGCCACCAACTGTACAAAAGTAAGGGCTGGGCTTTGGACTCTCACCATCATGAAAGAAATAAATTTTTAAGATAAGCATATATTTTGTTTTCTTGCGTCACATGGTGAGAGTTTATGAGACCACCATGTAATGGAGGAGATAAACAGTTAAAGTAGGCATGTTTCTAATTAGGCAATATAGCCAGAGTAACTCTCCTTCCAAGAGCAGCCTGAGAAAAGGCATACATATCAAAGTGATAAAACTTACCTATCATACCAAAAAGTATGCAAAGATGACTAGGTAACTGCCTTATAAATTTGTTCCATAATGTCTCATTACAAAAGGCCCAATAAGTGGCAACTGCTCTAGTAGAATGGACAGTAATACGCTGAGGGGGAGTCACCAAGTATGCCTTATGAATTAAGGCTTTAAGCCAAGCAGCAAAATTAACAAATAGAGAAAGTCTAAAATAGAATTTAAGATCTCTCACAACATCCAAGTTGTAAAAAAGGGTCTTCTTAGAATTCTTAGGAACTGGACATAAAGAAGAAATTACAAATTCCTGGTTGGTAGTATCTGTAGATACCACTTTAGGAAGAAAAGAATAGCAAGTGCAAAGAACAGCCTTGTCCTGATGAAAAGTCAGGATATGAGGTTTGCAAGATAAAATTGAAAGGTCAGAATCTCTTCTGGCAGAAAAAGTGGCCAGGAGAAAAAGTACCCTCCAGGATGAAAGTTAAAAAAAGTTAAAGAACCTCAAGAGCAGATTAAGATTCCATGGTGGTGAAAATGGATGAATAATTTCTCTAATTCTGATCAAAACAATGATCTGAACATAAGGAATTTTGGCAATCCTCTTATGGAATAAGACAACTAGAGCCAAAATCTGACCCTTAAGAAAACTAGCTGATAAGCATTTTCTTCCTAATGGGAAAGAGTCCACAGCCCCATTCATTACTTATGGGAAATAAGAACCTGGCCACCAGGAGGAGGCAAAGACCCACCAGCCAAAGGCTTAAATACTCCTTCCACTTCCCCTATCCCCCAGTCATTCTTTGCCTTTCGTCCCAGGCCAGGAGGTTGGCAGAGAAGTGTCAGAAGTTTGTTTTATTTTATTTTTTTCCCATTTGTTCTACTTTTATTTAATTTTAATATGTCTCTTATGGAGGGTGCTACCCTTCAACATGGGACAGGAGTTTTAAGTAGTCCTGTAAGCCTCTCGTGGAGGGCCTGGGTGAAAGTTAGAGTCCGGACATGCAGTGTGAGCTTTCCCTGCGACACCATCCCGACTCGTTATAACAGCTCCTTTCAGCACTTGGCGTGGTCGAACTTCGATTCACTACCTGCTGTCTTCTCTCGAGTCCATGACGGAGGCGCTGCCACTATTTGTGGCTGAGGCTGAGACAAGTAGTGTTACTCTATGCGGTGCATAGTGGCTCTTTTCTGGGCTTGTGAATGAAGACCTAGGACTAAAAACCTTTGGGTTATGGGTTTATGCCTGTTTGTGTAGTCTTGCGTATCCTTTTATGTGGGCCTAGTTTTGCCGCCTTTCTGCTGACCATGCGTGTTTTTACGCTTGGGCAGGGTTCTTCCCTTCCTGCATTCCTGACCGAGTGGCAACGGAGGAAAAGGGTTTGCTCCGCTGAGGTCTGGTCATAGAAGGTGGTGAGTGCTCCAGCCATTGTGTGTCAGGTGCCAGTCGTTTGTTTTTTGTTTTCCAATATTGGGCGTTTATATTAGTCCTAGCCATGGAGGATTCTAATGCCGGGATGATGAGTTGTCCTTGGACGAGGATTGTCGTTTGGCCCTGTTGTCGCAAGTCTACCACTCTTGTCTCTTGTGCCTGCATAGTTTGCCGGGTCCCTTGGGCTTGGGGGGCCTTGTATCTGCTGAGCTATCGGCCTCCAGGGGCTCTGTTCTTCAGGAGGCACCTTCCCAATCACACACTCCTTTTCCTTTCGCAGGTGACCCTGACTTTGATGTCTCCTCCACGCAGGGTGGATTGTTTCCCCCGGAGATGGTGGGACATTTTCGTTTTAATATTTTATTGGCGCTGAGTTGGTGTGTGCACGGTTAATTGTTAGTGACGCATGTTGCGTCTGGCTGGTCCTGCAGGACCTACTGGTTCACTTGTTTTTGTTGTCTGTTTTTATAAACTACACTTACATTGTGACCTTCGGGTCTGGATGTCAGTAGCGCTTGGGCTGGCCGTGTCAGTCTGGTCCAGAGACATTCTATTTGACCAAGAGTTTTACCAACAAATTTGTGGCAAGGCGATGGGGGCAAAATTTGCCACATTGTTTGCCAATCTGTATGTCGCCTGGTGGGAACATAGTCATATCTACACCTTGCAGAATCCATGGCATGAGGATATCATCATGTTTGTAAGATATATTTTTGATTTGTTGTTCATTGTTAAGAGACCACTTGATGACTCCTCATTCCATGAATTCATGCACTATTTAAACAAAAATAAAATGGGGTTAAAAATCACTGGAACATACAGCAGTACAGAGGTTAACTTTTTAGATTTAACCTTATATATTGAAGATGGCCAAATATGCACAAAAACATTTAGAAAACCCACTGCAGGGAACACAATATTGCATGCCACATCACAACACCCCAAACATCTTGTCACAGCCATTCCAAAAGGCCAATTCATTAGACTTAGACTTAACACCAAATCAGACAGGATTTATGACCAACAAGCCATAGAGCTTGAGAATAGACTGGCACAAATAGGCTATAAGAAAGACACCTTAGCTAAACGTCGCCAACAGGTTAAAACTTTAAAAATTGATCATAGTAAGAAATCTAAGAAATAACAAAACTACAATGATTTCTCAGATTCTGTGGTGTTTACCACAGAATATACTACACAATTTGACTCAGTTGTCAAAATACTTAAAAAACACATGCATCTTTTATTGGGAGACACTATATTAAAATCCTGTGTTGATAATTGCAAATTTGTACCCAAAAAAACAAAAACTTTGAGTCAGTCACTCTCTCCAAGTATGGTTAAAATGAACACACTGGAGTCAGAATCCAGAATCCAGATAGCTAACACATAAAGGTAACTTTAAGTGTGGCAGTAAAAACTGCCACACTTGTGCCTTGATCCTAAAGGGCAATTCATTCACTTCCAGTGTCACTAACCAAAGATTTGATATTGATTTTTATGCTAATTGTAGTACCCAATGGGCTGTATATTTGCTAACGTGCAATATATGCAAAATTCAATATACAGGACAAACATCTTCTAGGGAATTAAGAGAAAGAGTAGGAGAACATGTCAGGGATGTAAAAAATATGTTAAGGATTCTGCAGTTGCCAGCCATTTCAATGGTATTCATTTTACAAGCAAAGCAGATATATCTGTCCAAGTAATAGATCTGGCACGAGTACCCATTAGAGGGGGCAACAAACATAAAATCCTTGACAAAAGAGAATTGTTTTGGATTCTAAAACTTCAAACTAAAACACCTTTAGGCATGAACAGAGAATTTGACATCAGTTATTTTATTGATGATTAATGCCTATTCTGTTACTCATATAGAAATACTATATATTTTTTATTAGTATCAGTCTTTTCCCTTCAACATTTAAACCTATAGATCAATATCCTGTGATTATTAACATTATTATGGTCCTTTCCTGTACCTGCAATTTTTTTCTGGGTATTGTGTAAAACATAAGTTCATTATGTATATCAAATGAATAGAATTTAACATGCTTGTATATTTATGTACTCGTTTTTGCTCTTTACCACATTGTTATTATATTGTTTAAGCAATGTCGCTTTTTTATTATTGACTCTGTACTAAGTATGCTTTTAACTTTTTTGTGGTCTGTTAGGGGTTAATCAATTGTTGCTTCTTGCATAAATTGGCTGCCCCTCTCTTGCACCTGTAGTCTATGATTAAGCGCCACTAGGGGGGAGTGAAACGCATAAGACAATTCTTTTGTGTTGTCCTCTGTCTGGGAACCCTTCATTTTTAATTGGAACCATTAAAATTTATATTTTTATTTTCGCTAACTGAATAGTGCCTGCAATTTTCTGCATCCAGAGACATGGGCCGATGGAGTTCCACTGCGTCCCTTCGCATCCCCGGCCTGAGGGGTGAAATCCTAGCTGCTGTGTGCAGTTCTGGCCTTTTGGGCTGCCCTTGGTGGTTCTTCTAGAGACTAGGTGCCATCGGGTCGCTAGTATAGGTCAGGTGATGCTGAGGTGGCTACTTACTCCTTTTTCCGCTTCGGGGAGCTTTTGATGCTCTGACTCCTGGGTTGCAGCTCACCTGGTGTTCTCGAGGGTTATTTCTGCTGCCCCTTAGGGGTCGGGAACTGAAGTGAGCTCAGCCCTTGGAATCCCATCCCTTGTGACTGTTGGTCCGGGGTTTTCTTCTTGGACTCCTGATGCGTGTTTTATCGCAGCATATTTCCTGTGTCCTTCTGTTCTTGCTGTTAGATGTCTTCCTTTTCCTCGATGAGTTAGTCTGCCAGCTTGTTGGTCCGGTTTGGGGCGTGTAGCCTCGGGTTCTGACTAGTGGAATCTGACCCCTTCTTCTCGGATCTCATCATAGGTTTGGGAGGGGAGTCTAGGGTTCTGTCAGTCGAAGTTCTGGCTATCTCTCCTTCTCCCTGTTATCCCCTTGGGTGTTAGGGATTGGGTCAGGATGGGTTCTATTGTTCTACTTGGGGAGCTTGGAATTGTTGGCAGATTGGGTACCTGTGGTGAGGTCGGGCTTCTGGGCCTTCCTTTCTTAGGGGTTAGTTGCCCTATTGACCTCATTCAGTCTATGATATGACTCCAGCCTGCTTGACCTTTCCCTTTCTGGTCTCTGCATTTTGCGGGCCCTTTGCTTGGCACATGGTGGTTGCACGTTAGTTGCCTTGCTGCCGGTGTTGTGGGGGGCTTGAGAGGCTGTTTCTCATAGATCTTATTCATTTTTTGTTTGGGCTCTGGATGGTCTGTCTGACCTTTCTCCTATGGCCTGTGGCAGACTCCCCTGGAGGGGGGTGCTTTATGGGTTTGCCGTCTCTCTACTCTTTGAGGCGTTTAGTGCCTGTGCATTCATCAGTAAATGGTTTAGGGGTCTTGGGTACACATCCTACAGTCTTTTCATCAAGGAAGAGTCACGTTGGTGCTTAGTGTTTTTTCAGAGAATACATCTTGTTAATTCGGATGCTCTACATAGATCTAGCTATCTTATGGCTCCTTCAGATTGAGGTTCGATTCTGACTGGTTTCACTACACTTATGTTGCCTTGTGGGCTCGCCCTTTGGGATTCCGTGTTCTCCGGTTTGTGGGAATTATCCCTGGGTTCTGGTCATTTTTTTCTCCAACTCGTGCCTGGTTGTTTTTCTCTCCCTCTCCTTGTGCGGGGGGTGGGGCTTTATGTCAGCTGTAAAAGCTTGTTGGTTAGCTTCGCTACCTAGTGAGCGGTGGGTTTGCAGTTTGGCTCTGCTGATGCTGTTGCACCTTGGTTGCTAACAAACTTTATGGGTCCATTAGAGGAGTTTATTTGCTCCCTCTGGTGATGGGGGATCCTTAGGGATTCCTCGGTTGTCGAGAGGATTGGTTCTCGGATGAGTTTCGGCTGATCTGCGGCCTATAGGGGTGTTGTGTTAGTCTACACTGTCTAGGTTGCGAAGGAGCGTGATGTTTTGTGTTCCTTCAGGTGGCGGATGTGCTTCCTCTCTCACGCCTTTAGCATGATCATCTTTTTTTCGATCTTCTCTGGCTGAGGAAGTTTTTCCTAGCTTGTGAGACATCCTTAGTCTATTGTGGCCTGGGGGTGGGTCTTGGCTGCAGTAAGGGATTTTCCCTTTGTGATCCTGATCGATGGTTGCTGCTCATCCATGCTGTGTAGCGGTTTATACTTCCGCTGGTCCTTAGGATTCCTTGGTTTCTCTATGGTCATGTTTCCATTTTCTGCTGCTGTCTTTCTCTGTCCTGACATATGTTCAGGTGAGCCTAGAGAGCGGATCTTGGCTGTCTTCTTAAAGACCTGAGTTGGTCTTTCTGTCCCATTAGTCGGGTCCCCTTGTTGTTTTCAGGGGCTGTGACTGGGTTGTTGCCCCTGAGAGTGGGGTCTTCAAGGCTTTTGTCTTGGTTGCATCTACTCTTGGTAACTGTTCAGGTCCTTTGGACTGTCGATGACTTTGCGTCCCCGGGTCGTTTTTTGTTTTTTCTTTCAATAATGTTGTTCCCGGTTCTCAGACGAAACGGGATTTTGTTTTCTGGGAATATGTTTTTCGGTAGGTGCCTTCATTGGTCCGCCTCTTACCCTCCCGTCTTAGCATTCTGTGTCTTTTTTGGTGGCTTGGGTATACATTTCCCATACGTAATGAATGCGGCTGTGGACTTTCCCATTAGGAAGAAAAACATAAATTATGCTTACCTGATAATATTCTTTTCTTCTGTGGGAAAGAGTCCACAGCCCCCCGGACGTTTTGGAGGCATTGTTGTTGTTCCACCTTTTGCCACCTTTTCACCTTGCTGCTTCTTCCACTGTTCCTTGTTCCTCGGCTGAATGACTGGGGGATAGGGGAAGTGGCAGGGGTATTTAAGCCTTTGGCTGCTGGGTCTTTGCCTCCTCCTGGTGGCCAGGTTCTTATTTCTCATAAGTAATGAATGGGGCTGTGGACTTTTTCCCACGGAAGAAAATTATCAGGTAAGCATAATTTATGTTTTTTCCAAACCATCCTGCAGGAACTCAAGAACTCTATAAATTCTAAAAGAATTCCAAAAGTATCCCCTGGAGCACACCCCTTCCGCAGAGTGTACAGATGATTTATCTATATGCAGATACTCTTCCATATTTGCCTTTGTTTTTTTTTAATATGCCTTCAATAAAGTTCAGTCTTTTAAACAAAGCTGTTGGTGCTCCTTCTACTCCATTTTGTTGCTGTGATTGATTGGACAAGGAGTTGAGCACAGGGTAACCCAGACTTATGTGAATATTCCAGGGATAAAATATCTACGTTATGTCACCACACCCTTAAAGGGATACTCAAGTAAAAATTAATCTTTCATTATTCAGAGCATGAGATATGAAAAAACTTTCCAATTTACTTCCATTAACAAAAAGTGCTCCAGCTACTACTGAGCATGTGCAAGAATTCACAGAATATACGTATATGCATTTGTGATTGGCTGATGGCTGTCACATGATACAGTGGGAGTGGAAATAAACATAACTTTAAAATTTACTAATTTGAAGTTTAGATTAAGTGCTATTGCATTGTCTTTTTATCATGCATTTGTTGATTAAGCAAATCTACTGTATTTATTGGCCCTTTAAGGGGAGCAATAGACAGAAATGGTAAATGTAAAACTGAATAATTCCTGGGGAAAACAGAGAGGTAAACTGGCAAGCGCTGAAATAATGGTTTTAAAACTGTAAAGGAACATAACTATTAAAGAGACAGTCTAGTCAAAATTAAACTTTTATGATTCAGATAGGGCATGCAATTTTTTATTTTTTTTAAATCTTTATTTAATATCCAACAGAGTATACACCTTGACTTAAGCATATGTAATCACAAGTAGATAAACAAAGAAAAACAAGATGGAGCACCTTGCAGGGTGCCTAAGGAAGGAACCAAAAATAAAAAAGTTTGCATTAACCATGAACCATACATAATAATAATAATAATAATAATAATAATAATAATAAAAAAAAAAGTACATCCGACCAGTAAGGACAGTTACTGACGTACATGTATCCTGAAGATTTTATGCCCCCTTCTGAGTTTTAAGCCAAAGTGCAATATAGTGCCCCTACTAATATTCTTCCTCTCAAATGAAAAACAAAACAACCAGTGAAGGTTCTCTTAATTGACCTGCACTAATCCTATTATATGAACTCAACTACACCTCCAATTGTCTGTGTGATACTCTGTTGGGGTATTTTATAATTTTCTAAATACAGAAACCTAAGACACTTGGCCATAGCCCATATATACAATGGTGGAACACATCCGTACCCGGCCCAAGATGGCCATGATAATTGATCCAGACTGAGCCAAACAAAAAATAATATTAAACACAATAAATCATAACCAGACAAGACAAAACATACAAAAAAAAGGGGGGGGGGAGAAGAGAATGGGGAAAGCAGACTTGTTACCATATACCGAGCAACACAAGTTCTGAATTTCTGAATGGGTAGATTAAGTGATCAATTTCAATCGGAGGTAAAGATTTAATAAAGACTGACCATTTCAAAAAAATGCAGTAACATAACGTTCATCATTTAAATTGGTATCCATCTGTTCAAGAATACATTGTTTTTTAGACAATTTTTAACCTCTGGGATACTGGGGGTCACCTTTCCTTTCCATGTTTTGAGAATTAGATATCTAGCTGCTAATATGGCCATGTTGACAATTTTAATGTTTACCTGCCATTCCTCCGGGTCCTTCCAAAGGTACAATATATGCAATACCGTTAAAATCAGAGGGGAGATCCCTAATGTTTTATTAAGCCAATACTGTAGTTTAAGCCAAAATTGTTGGATCCTTGGGCAATCCCAGAACATATGTACAAGATTGGCCGAGTACAAGGAACATCTAGGGCAGTTATTGTTGAGATTACCACATCTAGAACCTTTCTCAGGAGTAAAGAAAGTCATAAGAAGTAATTTGATATGAGATTCTCTCCAGGAGGAGGAAAGAGTAATTTGCGTTACTTCAAGAATTGAGGATTGAATAAGACTGGTATCCACATAATTTTGTAATAAAGCTGCGGCCCATTTAGAGGAGATCTTTTCCAGGTTGAGGGTACCCTTT
The DNA here is from genome assembly GCF_027579735.1 of Bombina bombina. Taxonomy (NCBI): domain Eukaryota; kingdom Metazoa; phylum Chordata; class Amphibia; order Anura; family Bombinatoridae; genus Bombina; species Bombina bombina. The sequence continues at coordinate 922,428,656 of NC_069503.1, forward strand.
AGGGAGCTCAAGGCTTGATAGCAAGGGGAAACTGACATAAATCCATTTTTGACTAGAACAAGCCATTTCTCTATACTCCCCAAGGTCCAGTTCCAGCCGAAATTACTTGTTACATTAAGCGCAAAATGCCTTTCTTGTAGGTACGCAAAAAAGTCTTTTTGAGGGAGATTAAACTCCCCCCTAAGAGAACCAAAGGTTTTAATGCATCTCCTATCAAAATCTAACATTTGGGAAACATTACTTAGACCTAAACTATTCCACCTCTGAAAGGGTGATAGTTGGAGTCCAGCTTGAAATTGAGGATTACCTGATAGTGGCATGTATTTGGATACCCTGATGATCTAAATCAAGAAGTTTACAGACTCTCCACCAAGCCTGGAGTGGGTTAAAAATGGTTTTCATTTTTTTCACCTCTCTAGGTAGTGAACTAGAGTTGCAATTAATAATTGCTACGGGCAAGAGTGGATAAGTTACACTTCTCTCGAGTTCATTGTCAGTAACGTAGTCTCTCGCAAAGATCCAATCCATAATATCTTGATATCTGGCAAAGCTAATCCCGCAATTTTTCTAGGAAGAGAAAGTTTAGGCAAAGAAATTCTGGGTTTTTTATTTTGCCAGATAAAATTTCTCAAGGCGATGTTAAATATAAGAACATCTTTTCCCTTAATGATCAATGGAGTATTCTGGAGAACATATAATAGTTTAGGGAGACAGACCATCTTATAGAGGGCTATACGGCCTGGCAGAGAGAGAGAGGAAGATTTTGCCAGTTTTTAAAACTCTCCTTAATTTTATTCAACACTGGAAGAATGTTAAGGCTATACCAAGTATCCGGGTTGGAAGAGATTGCGATACCCAGGTACCTAAAAGATCCAGAGACTACTCTAAATGGCATATTTACAAGGGATTCATTGGATTGCTTAATCCACAAAAGTTCGGATTTTGTGGTATTCACCCTATAGCCAGAGAAAGAGCCAAACTGATCAATAATTGATAGGAGTTTAGGAATATTAATGGAAGTATTTGTTATATATATATGAGAATATCATCAGCATATAAAGCTATTTTTAGCTCTTTCTTGCCAATCCTAATCCCTTCAAGACGATGTCTAACACAGATAGCGAGAGGTTCTATGGAAATTTTAAAGAGAAGAGGGGAGAGGGGACATCCCTGCCGAGTTCATCTTCTAAGCGAGATGTCTGAAGCAATCAAAGACATCTTTGTGGAGGCTACATTGTATAGATTATTAATAAATTTGAGAAAACTACTGTGGAGGCCAAATCGTTGAAGAGAGTATAGTAAGTGGTCATAGTGAACTGAATCAAAGGCTTTTTCAGCATCTATTGAAATAATTGCTGAATCGGAGATATCCCCTCCCCCTCCGCTCCCCAATCTCTCCCTGGTTTTAAAGTAGTCTATGGTAAGAAACACCTCCCTTATTTTAGCTGAAGAATTTCGTTTGAACATAAAGCCTGCCTGATCCTTATAAATAATGCTAGGAAGAAGAGCTTGAAGCCTCAACGCTAAGATAGAGGTAAGTATTTTGTAATCTGAATTCAACAAGGCTATAGGCCTATATGATTCCTTCTTACCGGGATCCTTCCCTTGCTTAAGAATTAGGGTAGTGTATGAAGCAGCAAAGCTGGAAGAGGGGGAATTACCCTTTGTGTATATATCATTATACAGTGAGGTTAAGTGTGTCAAAATTACCGGGGATACTATCTTGTAGAATTTGTTGGGAAGGGCATCCGGACCTGGAGCTTTATTCAGAGAAAGATCTTGAATCACTCTAGACACTTCAAGCTCAGAAATAGGAAGATTGAGAGTTTCGACTAAGTCGGGTGCTAATATCGGGTAGAAAATTTTACTCCAGAAATCCTCACGCTCAGAATTGTTTGAATTTTTAAGTGAGTGGCTATCTCTTCTGCTCACAGACGGCTAGATTTAGAGTTTGGCGTTAGCCGTCAAAACCAGCGTTAGAGGCTCCTAACGCTGGTTTTGGGCTACCGCTGGTATTTAGAGTCTTGTAGGTAAGGGTCTAACGCTCACTTTCCAGCCGTGACTTTTCCATACTGCAGATCCCCCTACGCCATTTGCGTATCCTATCTTTTCAATGGGATCTTTCTAACGCCGGTATTTAGAGTCGTGGCTGAAGTGAGCGTTAGAAATCTAACGACAAAACTCCAGCCGCAGAAAAAAGTCAGGAGTTAAGAGCTTTCTGGGCTAACTCCGGTTCAAAAAGCTCTTAACTACTGTGCTCTAAAGTACACTAACACCCATAAACTACCTATGTACCCCTAAACCGAGGTCCCCCCACATCGCCGCCACTCTATTAAACATTTTTAACCCCTAATCTGCCGACCGCACACCGCCGCCACCTACGTTATCCCTATGAACCCCTAAACTGTTGCCCCTAACACCGTCGACCCCGATATTTTATTTATTAACCCCTAATCTGCCGCCCCCAACGTCGCCTCCACCTACCTACAATTATTAACCCCTAATCTGCCGACCGGACCTCACCGCCACTATAATAAATAGTATTAACACCTAATCTGCCCTCCCTAACATCGCCGACACCTAACTTAAAGTATTAACCCCTAATCTGCCGACCAGACCTCACCGCTACTCTAATAAATGTATTAACCCCTAAAGCTAAGTCTAACCTTAACACAAACACCCCCCTAAATTAAATATAATTTAAATCTAACGAAATAAATTAACTCTTATTAAAAAAATTATTCCTTTTTAAAGCTAAATACTTACCTGTAAAATAAACCCTAATATAGCTACAATATAAATTATAATTATATTATAGCTATTTTAGGATTAATATTTATTTTACAGGCAACTTTGTAATTATTTTAACCAGGTACAATAGCTATTAAATAGTTCATAACAATTTAATAGCTACCTAGTTAAAATAATTACAAAATTACCTGTAAAATAAATCCTAACCTAAGTTACAATTAAACCTAACACTACACTATCAATAAATTAATTAAATACAATACCTACAATTATCTACAATTAAACCTAACACTACACTATCAATAAATTAATTAAATACAATACCTACAAATAAATACAATTAAATAAACTAACTAAAGTACAAAAATAAAAAAGAACTAAGTTACAAAAAATACAAAAATATTTACAAACATTAGAAAAATATTACAACAATTTTAAACTAATTACACCTACTCTAAGCCCCCTAATAAAATAACAAAGGCCCCCCAAAATAAAAAATGCCCTACCCTATTCTAAAATTAAAATAGAAAAGCTCTTTTACCTTACCAGCCCTTAAAAGGGCCCTTTGCGGGGCATGCACCAAAGAATTCAGCTCTTTTGCCTGTAAAAAAAAACATACAATACCCCCCCAACATTACAACCCACCACCCACATACCCCTAATCTAACCCAAACCCCCCTTAAATAAACCTAACACTAAGCCCCTGAAGATCTCCCTACCTTGTCTTCACCACACCGGGTTCACCGATCGGTCCAGAAGAGCCTCCGAAGTCTTCATCCAAGCCCAAGCCGGGGCTGAAGAGTGACGTCCATCCTCCGGCTGAAGTCTTGATCCAAGCGGCGGCTGAAGAATTCCATCTTCGGGCAGAAGTCTTCATCCTATCCGGGCGGAAGAGTAGATCCGGACCGGCAAACATCTTCATCCAAGCCGCATCTTCTATGTTCTTCCATCCGATGACGAGCGGCTCCATCTTCAAGACCTCCAGCGCGGATCCATCCTCTTCTTCCGACGTCCTAAAACAGAATGAAGGTTCCTTTAAGGGATGTCATCCAAGATGGCGTCCCTCAAATTCCAATTGGCTGATCAGCCAATTGGAATTAAGGTAGGAAAATTCTGATTGGCTGATGGAATCAGCCAATCAGATTCAAGTTCAATCCGATTGGCTGATTGGATCAGCCAATCAGATTGAGCTCGCATTCTATTGGCTGATCGGAACAGCCAATAGAATGCAAGCTCAATCTGATTGGCTGATCCAATCAGCCAATCGGAGTGAACTTGAATCTGATTGGCTGATTTCATCAGCCAATCAGAATTTTACTACCTTAATTCCGATTGGCTGATAGAATCCTATCAGCCAATCGGAATTCGAGGGACGCCATCTTGGATGACGTCCCTTAAAGGAACCTTCATTCGGTTTTAGGACGTCAGAAGAAGAGGATGGATCCGCGCTGGAGGTCTTGAAGATGGAGCCGCTCGTCATCGGATGGAAGAACATAGAAGATGTGGCTTGGATGAAGATGTTTGCCGGTCCGGATCTACTCTTCTGCCCGGATAGGATGAAGACTTCTGCCCGAAGATGGAATTCTTCAGCCGCCGCTTGGATCAAGACTTCAGCCGGAGGATGGACGTCACACGGTGTGGTGAAGACAAGGTAGGGAGATCTTCAGGGGCTTAGTGTTAGGTTTATTTAAGGGGGGGTTGGGTTAGATTAGGGGTATGTGGGTGGTGGGTTGTAATGTTGGGGGGGGTATTGTATGGTTTTTTTTTACAGGCAAAAGAGCTGAATTCTTTGGGGCATGACCCGCAAAGGGCCCTTTTAAGGGCTGGTAAGGTAAAAGAGCTTTTCTATTTTAATTTTAGAATAGGGTAGGGCATTTTTTTTATTTTGGGGGGCTTTGTTATTTTATTAGGGGGCTTAGAGTAGGTGTAATTAGCTTAAAATTGTTGTAATATTTTTCTAATGTTTGTAAATATTTTTTTATTTTTTGTAACTTAGTTCTTTTTTATTTTTTGTACTTTAGTTAGTTTATTTAATTGTATTTATTTGTAGGTATTTGTATTTAATTAATTTATTGATAGTGTAGTGTTAGGTTTAATTGTAGATAATTGTAGGTATTTTATTTAATTAATTTATTGATAGTGTAGTGTTAGGTTTAATTGTAACTTAGGTTAGGATTTATTTTACAGGTAATTTTGTAATTATTTTAACTAGGTAGTTATTAAATAGTTAATAACTATTTAATAGCTATTGTACCTAGTTAAAATAAATACAAAGTTGCCTGTAAAATAAATATTAATCCTAAAATAGCTACAATATAATTATAATTTATATTGTAGCTATATTAGGGTTTATTTTACAGGTAAGTATTTAGCTTTAAATAGGAATAATTTATTTAATAAGAGTTAATTTATTTCGTTAGATTTAAATTATATTTAACTTAGGGGGGTGTTAAGGTTAAGGTTAGACTTAGCTTTAGGGGTTAATACATTTATTAGAGTAGCGGTGAGGTCCAGTCGGCAGATTAGGGGTTAATACTTGAAGTTAGGTGTCGGCGATGTTAGGGAGGGCAGATTAGGGGTTAATACTATTTATTATAGGGTTATTGAGGCGGGAGTGAGGCGGATTAGGGGTTAATAACTTTATTATAGTAGTGGTGAGGTCCGGTCGGCAGATTAGGGGTTAATAAGTGTAGGTAGGTAGCGGCGACGTTGGGGGGGCAGATTAGGGGTTAATAAATATAATATAGGGGTCGGCGGTGTTAGGGGCAGCAGATTAGGGGTACATAGGGATAACGTAGGTGGCGGCGGTGTACAGAGTGTCAGATTAGGGGTTAATAATAATATATAGGGGTCAGCGATAGCGGGGGCGGCAGATTAGAGGTTAATAAGTGTAAGGCTAGGGGTGTTTAGACTCGGGGTACATGTTAGGGTGTTAGGTGCAGACTTAGAAACTGTGTCCCCATAGGAAACAATGGGGCTGCGTTAGGAGCTGAACGCTGCTTTTTTGCAGGTGTTAGGTTTTTTTTCAGCTCAAACTGCCCCATTGTTTTCTATGGGGGAATCGTGCACGAGCACGTTATTGAAGCTGGCCGCGTCCGTAAGCACCGCTGGTATTGAGAGTTGCAGTGGCGGTAAATATGCTATACGCTCCCTTTTTGGAGCCTAACTCAGCCCTTCTGTGAACTCTAAATACCAGCGGTATTTAAAAGGTGCGGGGGAAAAAAAGCCAGCGTTAGCTAAGCGGGTCGTTACCGACAAAACTCTAAATCTAGCCGATAGTGTCAGAACTCTCGGCTTTGCAGTTTGAGTCTCCTTACCTTATTTTTCATTCAGATAAGGTAGTTTTACATACTAAGTTAGGATTTCTTCCTAAAGTTGTTTCTGATCGGAACATTAATCAGGAGATTGTTGTTCCTTCCTTGAGTCCTAACCCTTCTTCTCAGAAGGAATGGCTTTTACACAATTTGGACGTGGTTCGTGCCTTAAAATTTTAGCTGCAGGCGACTAAAGATTTTCGTCAGTCTTCTGCTTTGTTTGTGGTTTTCCCAGGAAAACGTAAGGGACAGAAGGCTACGGCTACTTCTCATTCTTTTTAGCTGAAGAGTATCATACGTTTTGCAAATGAGACTGCTGGACACATTCAATGAGGGCTGTTGCTTCCTCATGGGCATTCAAAAATTAAGTGTCTGTGGAACAGAATTGCAAGGCTGCAACTTGGTTCTCTCTCCACACTTTTTCAAAATTTTACAAATTTGGCACTTTTGCCTCGGCTGAGGCCGCTTTTGGGAGAAAGGTTCTTCAAGCAGTGGTGCCTTCCGTTTAGGTTCCCTGTCTTGTCCCTCCCGTATCATCTGTGTACTCTAGCTTGGGTATTGATTCCAAATAGTAATTAAGATGATCCGTAGACTCATCGTGTCATTAAAAAGAAAAGAAAATTTATGCTTACCTGATAAATGTATTTCTTTTTTGACACGATGAGTCCACGGCCAACCCTGTTTGAAAGACAGGTTGTTGGTTTTTATAAACTTCAGACACCTCTGCACCTGGTTACTTCCTTTCTCTCCTTTACTTCGGTCGAATGACTGGGTTGGGAGGGAAGGGAGGTGATATTTAACAGCTTTGCTGTGGTGCTCTTTGCCGCCTCCTGCTGGGGAGGAGGGATATTCCCAATAGTAATTAAGATGATCCATGGACTCATCGTGTCAAAAAAGAAATACATTCAATAGGTAAGCATAAATTATTATTTTTTACTTACAGGAGGTTGAACTATATACAGAGTGGGAGGAATCTCTAGAGAATTGTTCACATAAACTAATGGCCACTCTAATGAAATATAGGGAAAAGAAATTTACTAAAATTACAGAAGAGATCAGTCAAATAGAGACACATCTGAACAAGTACAAAGGTGACACATATTATAAAGAACTGGATGAAAGGAATAGGCTAGCTGTAGAAAAACATGAGAGAGAAATAAGTACATCCAAAAAAAGGAAATTGAACAATGCCATAAAAGAAAAACTAGGGATAGGGAGAGCCATTGAAGAGGAACAGGCGAATGAGGCTGATATCTTTGGGGCAATGCCCCACAAAAGGCCCTTTTAAGGGCCATTGGTAGTTTATTGTAGGCTAGGGTTTTTTCTATTTTCGGGTGGCTTTTTTATTTTCATAGGGCTATTAGATTTTGTGTAATTCTTTTTTATTTTAGATAATTTGTTTCTTATTTTTCGTAATTTAGTGTTTTTGTTTATTTTGTAATTTAGTTATTTTATTTTTTGTAATTAGATACTTTTTATAATTTTTAGAGTAGTGTTCAGATTTTTTAAATGTGTAGGGGATTTTTATACAAGATCGATTGGACTATCTTAAGGAAGCTTTTCGCCTATTGAATGACAATAAGACTTATGTTATCCTTGGATCTAATCCAACAGAAAAGTTCAAGATTGAATATGATACTCTGATAGACTCTGATTCTGAATAAATGTGAATATGACTTTTTGAAGGTGAGGGAGCCAAAACTGGAAGTATTTTATCATCTCTCTAAAATACACAAGGGGTTGAAAGACCCACCAGGGAGACCAATCATTTCAGGGATTGGCTTCCTCACCACAAAATTGTCTGAATATGTGGACCATCTCCTGAAACCAATGTTCTCTTGCCTACAATCTTACGTTAGGGACACCCCATATGTGTTAAATGAATTAAAAAATATACAATGGGAGGATGGCTACACATGGATTACCATGGATGTAACATCCCTATATACATGTATCCCTCATAATCTAGGGATAAGTGCGGTTGAATGCTTCTTTCAAAGATATAATTATATAAATCTTGAACAGAGAGAATTTATTAAAGATTCTATTAGGTTTATATTAGAAAGGAACTACTTTCTCTTTGAAGACAGATATTACCTCCAGACCACGGGAACTGCAATGGGGACAAAATTTGCCCCCAATTTCGCAAATTTATGTATGGGGTGGTGGTAGGATATGTATGTGTTCTCAGATAATTAATTTTCAGGGAATATCGTCAAATGGCTTTGTTTCATAGACGATATCCTAAATGTGTGGAAGGGAGATGAAGAAAGTATGGGAAGATTGGTAAAATATGCAAATACGAACTTCTTAAATCTTAGGTTCACTGAGTGTCACAATAAAGATATTATCAATTTTCTGGATCTTGAACTTGGCCATAGGGATGGAAAGGTTAAAACAAAACATTTTAGGAAACCAACGGACACCAATGGGTATCTTCATGCCCATAGTTGTCACAAAAAAGAATGGATTAGTAACATCCCCTATGGCCAATATCAAAGCATCTGTACTGATATAGTTGATATATATTGATCAGGAGTCAGAAATAGTTAGTAACAGACTGAGAGCCAAAGGATATCCAGAGGACCTTTTGAGGGACAAGCTACAGAGAGTGAGATCTATGGACAAGATTTAAAAAAAGGTCCAGAAAGAGAGCAACAATTCTAAGAAGGGTCCACCCATGTTTAATACAAAATATAACACAGCACATAAAGAAATTGAAAGGGCAATTAACAAACACTGGCCAATCCTAAGACAAGAGCCTTTGTTAAAAGACATTCTATCAAAAAAGGGGAAAGTTATCTTTCGCAAGAATAGGAAACTTAAAATGATGCTTGCCCCAAGTAGTTTGAAGAGGGATAATAACACTACAATACAGAACAGGGATTTTTTTAAAAAAACCAAAGGATTTGATAAATGTGGGAGAAAAAAACTGCATCACATGTGCACATGCCGATAGGGATCATAAATCCTTTTCTGGGAATAGAGATGATAGGGTGTATGAAATTAACCAGCTTTCAAACTGTAAATCAAGACATGTAGTTTATTATCTATCCTGCCCATGCAACCTTATTTACATAGGTCGCACAAAACGTTGTTTGAAAACGAGATTTTCAGAGCATTTTCACAATATTGAACAGGAAAATATGAATCATGGTGTTTCAGCACACTTTGCACTAATCCATGATAAGGACCCCAGCTGCCTGAGAGTGAAAGCTATTGATTGGATCAAACCACATCCAAGAGGAGGTGATAGGATTCTCACCCTCAGACAGCGGGAAACGTTTTGGATCTATTCCCTGGACTCCCTGGAACCAAAGGGGATGAATAGGGATATAGATCTGATAGCTTTTATATCAGACCAATAATAACCTACCAGTATAAGTTATTGTCCCTGGGGTTTTCTATTGTTCTATTGTTCGCCTGCATGTGGATGTATCAAGTGTATATATTGATACAGGCGTTATATTAAGAGAGTTTTTCATTCTAAGTTTAATTGTAATAAGGCAGGATCCCCATATGGATTCTAAGTACGGACATTAGTATTAAAATATCCTATGGACATTCCTTGGCTCCTCCCTTTTGTTTTGAATATTTTATATGATTGGAGCACATGTAGTATATATCGTCTGATGTATTATTGGTTGGGCAGCCTCTGATGAAGTGAGGAGTAACTCATGAAACGTGTTAGGCCACGCCCACGACTCCCGCGAAATTTGCCCAGTAGCACTTAAGCCGGCTTAGAGAGAGCTCCGGAGCAGCCACGGTTTGAAGACTTAGCCTGACAGCGTGTATACTGATCTGGATAACAGACTGAGGAATCCCCCACTGATACCACAGAGTGGTTTGTCATAAGATCCACGGACATACTGCTGAGAGTGCTTGATCTCAGTATATGCGATTCCTGTGTTCTTACCTTTTGAGGTTTTTACATGTGAGTGTGTTGATGTTTCTGTTTTTCACACATTAAAACATATTTCAAATGGTGTACATTTAGAGTGGCTTTGCGCTTTTTTCCCCTTTTTGTCTTTACATATTTAGACAGTACTAGTTCATGTGTGTCATATAGATAACATTGTGCTCACTTCCGTGGAGTTATTTAGGAGTCTGTACTGATTGGCTAAGCTGCATGTCTTTCAAAAGCACTGAGATTAGCGGGCTGTCAGAAGATTCTTAGATACAAGGTAATGCCAGAGGTAAAACGTTTATTAATATAACTGTGTTGGTTATGCAAAACTGGGGAATGGGTAATAAAGGGATTATCCATCTTTTTAAATAATAAAAATTCTGGTGTAGACTGTCGCTTTAACTAACCAAATAATAAATAATTATATCCAAAATTGAGAAAAGCTCTGATATGATCAGGGTGTCTCACCACCTCCACCAGTCCTGAGAGCTGCTCCCAACATCTGCGCTCAACCTTCTCTGACTTAACAGTGCAGTTCAGCCCCGAAATACCAGATAATTCCTCTCTGAACGAGAGAAACGGCAAAACCCTAGACGTAAGTTTCGGCCTATTGTGGGCCTTGTCAGTGAGGTGCAGCCATATCCCTTTTGGCACACTGAGCAAGGGGTCCACGTCTAGCTTCCCGCATCACCCTTAGGGAGACTTCCCTAAGGGTCATAATTTACATAAATAAAAACAGAGAAGCGCTCAACCTGGGAACAAACAACAGCATAATAGCTTGTTCTATGGCTTGTTACCACCCAAGAAGCAGCCTTTTTTTGCTCAACATGTGCCTTTCACAGAGAAGAACTTTCCTGTAGTATATCAGTCTGATCCTGACTTAACAATGCTGTTTAGCCCTGAAATACCAAGTAATCCCTCTCTGAACGAGTGAAAAGGCAAAACCCCAGACGTACGTTTCAGCCTATTGTGGGCCTCGTCCCGTTGCTCAGTGTGCCTAGAGAGATATGGCTGCACCACACTGACAAGGCCTACACTAAGGCCTCGTCAGTGAGGGATTGCCTGGTATTTCGGGCTGGACTGTACTGTTATGTCAGGATCAGACTGATATTCTACAGGAAAGTTCTTCTCTGTGAAAGGCACATGTTGAGCAAAAAGAGGCTGCTTCTTGGCTGGTAACTAGCCATAGAACAAGCTATTATGCTATTGTTCGTTCCCAGGTTAAGCGCTTCTCTCTTTTTATTTATGCAAAGGGTAATTGTTGTTTTTTTTCATAAAATGAGCTGAACATGGGCATTTAATGGGCATTAATGAAACTGTCTCCACAATCCCAGCGTAATTATATAAACATTTTTGCCCTACAGATCTAATTTTTTTCTTGCAACTTAAAAGGTGGCCAGTTTTTATCAAAATACTTCAAACACTAATTTCTCTGAAAGGTAAACCTATGCATACAAAAATAAAATAACAGCAAATTCAGGGTACAGTGTACTGAAAACAGCTTATTATTTTTTATTTTTTTTGTATTAGGCGTAATATTAAAGTTTAAACATACACCGGGGTCTCCCTCTGTACATTACTTATATGGGAGACAGCTCGCCACTTAGGGCTGCCACCTCAGCCATGGTTTCCTGGACACTTATGAGTTACACATGCTGCAGAGTATGCAGGGAGGAACATGAATAGTGCTGTCCAGGGCTGCAATTCATGTTCCCCTCTGCACACCCTGCAGCATGTGTAACTACTAAGTGTCCAGGAAAACATGGCTGAGGTTGCAATCCTATCACCACTCGTGGGGACAGCCCCTTTTTTATAGAATTCAGGGAGGGCTGCCCCTGAGATTGTTAAGAGTCTAAACTTGCAAATTGTATAGAATCAGCCCCATAGAAAGGAAGGTGCTCTAAAAAGTGCAATAAAAAGGTTAACCCTTAGAGCACCCAGCTACATGTGAACAAAAACATAGAATGTCCACAGCACCTGTAGATTTTTCATAAAACCAATCCTTTATTGGAGCATTTGAAATGCAGTCTTGTGAAGTTTTGGTTGTGTTTATTCGATACAGACTATTACACATTGCAATATTTTCAGAGACAAAAAGCTAACAGAAATTGTTATTGAAGTTCCCAGACAGTAATACAAATATATAGTCAATGGGGAATTTTATACAGGATGTTACAGGCCTCTTTTAGGCATACCTGTGTACACGTTTGTTGTCATTTGTCGCCACCATGTGGTCAAAATGAAAAATTACATAATTCAATATTTTAATTACAAATTCTTTGCTCATATCTATTTAAGCGCAAGCTTTTTTGGATACATGAGCTAGACATAATTATGCCAAGATGCCTTTATAGGGACTTTGACTGCTCTATTTTTCTGTAACTTGGTAGAAAAATGTTATAAAGGATTTGTGATATAGCAGCTCTGTATACAATGTTTTATAATGTGTATAATTTATTTGATGCTTTATTTCCATGTAGTCCAAATAGTTGGGACTATTGTAAATATTAGTAGTTTGACCTTTAATAAATATGAACAAAGCATTTGTAATTAAAATATTGAATGATATAATTTTTAATTTTGACCACATGGTGGTGACAAATGACAACAAAGGAAAGCTTGTAAACAGGTGTGCCTGAAAGTGGCCTGTAACTTCCGGCATAAAAAGGTAATAATTGTAATAGTCTGTATTGCATGATTAAGGGTGAAAACACCTGAAACGTTGCAAGGATGAATTTTAAATGTTCCAATAAAGGATTGGTTTTATTAAAAATCTACAGGTGCTTTGGACATTCTATGCTTTTGAATAAACTATGGAGGTATGCAGAGACTTCTGTCTGCATTGGCATCTATATTACAGTCTGGTTGCTGATTTGGATTTATAATTGATGTCACATGTGAGCTCTAAAGCAAAAGTCAAGGCAGTTCAAGATTTATTTTGGGTAGGACAAAAAAACATAATTTATGTAAGAACTTACCTGATAAATTCATTTCTTTCATATTAGCAAGAGTCCATGAGCTAGTGACGTATGGGATATACATTCCTACCAGGAGGGACAAAGTTTCCCAAACCTCAAAATGTCTATAAATACACCCCTCACCACACCCACAAATCAGTTTAACGAATAGCCAAGAAGTGGGGTGATAAGAAAAAAGTGCGAAAGCATAAAAAATAAGGAATTGGAATAATTGTGCTTTATACAAAAAAATCATAACCACCACAAAAAAAGGGTGGGCCTCATGGACTCTTGCTAATATGAAAGAAATTAATTTATCAGGTAAGTTCTTACATAAATTATGTTTTCTTTCATGTAATTAGCAGAGTCCATGAGCTAGTGACGTATGGGATAATGAATACCCAAGATGTGGATCTTCCACGCAAGAGTCACTAGAGAGGGAGGGATAAAATAAAGACAGCCAATTCCGCTGAAAAATAATCCACACCCAAAACAAAGTTTAAATCTTATAATGAAAAAAACTGAAATTATAAGCAGAAGAATCAAACTGAAACAGCTGCCTGAAGTACTTTTCTACCAAAAACTGCTTCAGAAGAAGAAAGCACATCAAAATGGTAGAATTTAGTAACAGTATGCAAAGAAGACCAAGTTGCTGCTTTGCAAATCTGATCAACCGAAGCTTCATTCTTAAATGCCCAGGAAGTAGAGACTGACCTAGTAGAATGAGCTGTAATCCTTTGAGGCGGAGTTCTACCCGACTCAACATAAGCATGATGAATCAAAGACTTTAACCAAGATGCCAAGGAAATGGCAGAAGCCTTCTGACCTTTCCTAGAACCAGAAAAGATAACAAACAGACTAGAAGTCTTTCGGAAATCTTTAGTAGCTTCAACATAATATTTCAAAGCTCTAACTACATCCAAAGAATGTAGCGATCTTTCCTTAGAGTTCTTAGGATTAGGACACAATGAAGGAACCACAATTTCTCTACTAATGTTGTTAGAATTCACAACCTTAGGTAAAAATTTAAATGAAGTTCGCAACACCGCCTTATCCTGATGAAAAATCAGAAAAGGAGACTCACAAGAAAGAGCAGATAATTCAGAAACTCTTCTAGCAGAAGAGATGGCAAAAAGAAACAAAACTTTCCAAGAAAGTAATTTAATATCCAGCGAATGCATAGGTTCAAACGGAGGAGCTTGAAGAGCCCCCAGAACCAAATTCAAACTCCAAGGAGGAGAAATTGACTTAATAACAGGTTTTATACGAACCAAAGCCTGTACAAAACAATGAATATCAGGAAGACTAGCAATCTTTCTGTGAAAAAGAACAGAAAGAGCAGAGATTTGTCCCTTCAAGGAACTTGCAGACAAACCTTTATCAAAACCATCCTGAAGAAACTGTAGAATTCTAGGAATTCTAAAAGAATGCCAAGAAAAATGATGAGAAGAACACCAAGAAATGTAAGTCTTCCAGACTCGATAATATATCTTCCTAGATACAGATTTACGAGCCTGTAACATAGTATTAATTACGGAGTCAGAGAAACCTCTATGACTGAGAATCAAGCGTTCAATCTCCATACCTTCAAATTTAAGGATTTGAGATCCTGATGGAAAAAGGACCTTGCGATAGAAGGTCTGGTCTTAACGGAAGAGTCCACGGTTGGCAAGTAGCCATCCGGACAAGATCCGCATTCCAAAATCTGTGAGGCCATGCTGGTGCCACCAGCAGAACAAACGAACGCTCCTTTAGAATCTTGGAAATCACTCTTGGAAGAAGATCTAGAGGCGGAAAGATATAGGCAGGATGATACTTCCAAAGAAGTGACAATGCATCCACTGCTTCCGCCTGAGGATCCCTGGATCTGGACAGATACCTGGGAAGCTTCTTGTTTAGATGAGAAGCCATCAAATCTATTTCTGGAAGTCCCCACATTTGAACAATCTGAAGAAATACCTCTGGGTGAAGAGACCATTCGCCCGGATGCAACGTTTGGCGACTGAGATAATCCGCTTCCCAATTGTCTATACCTGGGATATGAACCGCAGAAATTAGACAGGAGCTGGATTCCGCCCATACCAGTATTCGAGATACTTCTTTCATAGCCAGAGGACTGTGAGTCCCTCCTTGATGATTGACATATGCCACGTTTGTGACATTGTCCATCTGAAAACAAATGAACGATTCTCTCTTTAAAAGAGGCCACGACTGAAAAGCTCTGAAAATTGCACGGAGTTCCAAAATGTTGATTGGTAATCTCGCCTCCTGAGATTCCCAAACCCCTTGTGCTGTCAGAGACCCCCAAACAGCTCCCCAACCTGTCAGACTTGCATCTGTTGAGATCACAGTCCAGGTCGGAAGAACAAAAGAAGCCCCCTGAACTAAACGATGGTGGTCTGTCCACCACGTTAGAGAGTGTCGTACAATCGGTTTTAAAGATATTAATTGAGATATCTTTGTATAATCCCTGCACCACTGGTTCAGCATACAGAGCTGAAGAGGTTGCATGTGAAAATGAGCAAAGGGGATTGCGTCCGATGCAGCAGTCATAAGACCTAGAATTTCCATGCATAAGGCTACTGAAGGGAATGATTGAGACTGAAGGTTTCGACAAGCTGAAACCAATTTCAGACGTCTCTTGTCCGTTAGAGACAGGGTCATGGACACTGAATCTATCTGGAAACCTAAAAAGGTTACCCTTGTCTTAGGAATCAACAAACTCTTTGGTAAATTGATCCTCCAACCATGTTCTCGAAGAAACGATACAAGTCGATTCGTATGAAATTCTGCTAAATGTGAAGACTGAGCAAGTACCAAGATATCGTCCAAATAAGGAAATACCACAATACCCTTTTCTCTGATTACAGATAGCAGGGCACCGAGAACCTTTGTAAAAATCCTTGGAGCTGTCGCTAGGCCAAACGGCAGAGCCACAAACTGGTAATGCTTGTCTAGGAAAGAGAATCTCAGAAACTGATAGTGATCTGGATGAATCGGAATATGCAGATATGCATCTTGTAAATCTATTGTGGACATATAATGCCCTTGCTGAACAAAAGGCAGAATAGTCCTTATAGTTACCATTTTGAATGTTGGTATCCTTACATAACGATTCAATATTTTTAAATCCAGAACTGGCCTGAAGGAATTCTCCTTCTTTGGTACAATGAAGAGATTTGAGTTAAACCCCAGCCCCTGTTCCAGAATTGGAACTGGCATAATTACTCCAGCCAACTCTAGATCTGAAACACATTTCAGAAATGCTTGAGCCTTCACTGGATTTATTGGGACACGGGAAAGAAAAAATCTTCTTGCAGGAGGTCTTATCTCGAAGCCTATTCTGTACCCTTGTGAAACAATGTTCTGGATCCAAAGATTGTGAATCGAATTGATCCAAATTTCTTTGAAAAATCGTAATCTGTCCCCTACCAGCTGGGCTGGAATGAGGGCCGCACCTTCATGTGGACTTGGGAGCTGGCTTTGACTTTCTAAAAGGCTTGGATTTATTCCAGACTGGAGATGGTTTCCAAACTGATACCGCTCCTGTAGGGGAAGGATCAGGCTTTTGTTCCTTATTGTGACGAAAGGAACGAAAACGATTAGCAGACCTAAATTTACCTTTAGATTTTTTATCCTGTGGTAAAAAAGTTTCTTTCCCCCCAGTAACAGTTGAAATAATAGAATCCAACTGTGAACCAAACAGTTTATTACCCTGGAAAGAAAGGGAAAGCAAAGTTGACTTAGAAGACATACCCGCATTCCAAGTTTTAAGCCACAAAGCTCTTCTAGCTAAAATAGCTAAAGACATATACCTGACATCAACCCTAATGATATCAAAGATGGCATCACAAATAAAATTATTAGCATGTTGAAGAAGATTAACAATGCTATGAGTATTATGATCTGTTACTTGTTGTGCTAAAGCTTCCAACCAGAAAGTTGAGGCTGCAGCAACATCCGCCAAAGATATAGCAGGTCTAAGAAGATTACCTGAACATAAGTAAGCTTTTCTTAGAAAGGATTCAATTTTCCTATCTAAAGGATCCTTAAAGGAAGTACTATCTGCCGTAGGAATAGTAGTACGTTTAGCAAGAGTAGAGATAGCCCCATCAACCTTAGGGATTTTGTCCCAAAACTCTAATCTGTCAGATGGCACAGGATATAATTGCTTAAAACGTTTAGAAGGAGTAAATGAATTACCCAAATTATTCCATTCCCTGGAAATTACTTCAGAAATAGCATCAGGGACAGGAAAAACTTCTGGAATAACTACAGGAGATTTAAAAACCTTATTTAAACGTTTAGATTTAGTATCAAGAGGACCAGATTCCTCTATTTCTAATGCAATTAAGACTTCTTTAAGTAAAGAACGAATAAATTCCATTTTGAATAAATATGAAGATTTATCAGTATCAACTTCTGAAACAGAATCCTCTGAACCAGAAAAATCATTATCAGAAACAGAATCAGAATGATGATGTTCATTTAAAAAGTCATCTGAAAAATGAGAAGTTTTAAAAGACTTTTTACGTTTACTGGAAGGAGGAATAACAGACATAGCCTTCTTAATAGATTTAGAAACAAAATCTCTTATGTTAACAGGAACACCCTGAATATTAGATGTTGATGGAACAGCAACAGGTAATGGAACATTACTAAAGGAAATATTATCTGCATTAACAAGTTTGTCATGACATTCATTACAAACAACAGCCGGAGGAACAGTTACCACAAGTTTACAACAAATACACTTAACTTTGGTAGATCCAGCATCAGGCAGCAATTTTCCAGAAGTATCTTCTGATTCAGGGTCAATCTGAGACATCTTGCAATATGTAATAGAAAAAACAACATATAAAGCAAAATCGATCAAATTCCTTAAATGACAGTTTCAGGAATGGGAAAAAATTCCAATGAACAAGCTTCTAGCAACCAGAAGCAAATAAACAATGAGACTTAAATAATGTGGAGACAATAATGACACCCATATTTTGTGGCACCAAAAAAGACACCCACATTATTTGGCGCCTAAATGCTTTGAGCGCCAAAAATGACGCAACATCCGGTGACGCCGACATTTTTGGCGCAAAAAAACGTAAAAAAAAAAAAAATGACGCAACTTCCGGCGACAAGTATGACGCCGGAAATGACAAAGAAAATGTTTGCGCCAAAAAAGTCAGCGCCAAAAATGACGCAATAAAAAGAAGCATTTTCAGCCCCCGCGAGCCTAACAGCCCACAGGAAAAAAGTCAAATGACGCAACTTCCGGCGACAAGTATGACGCCGGAAATGACAAAGAAAATGTTTGCGCCAAAAAAGTCAGCGCCAAAAATGACGCAATAAAAAGAAGCATTTTCAGCCCCCGCGAGCCTAACAGCCCACAGGAAAAAAGTCAAATTTTAAGGTAAGAAAAAATTTATTATTCATATGCATTATCCCAAATAATGAAACTGACTGTCTGAAATAAGGAATGTTGAACATCCTGAATCAAGGCAAATAAATGTTTAAACACATATATTTAGAACTTTATATAAAAGTGCCCAACCATAGCTTAGAGTGTCACAAAAATAAGACTTACTTACCCCAGGACACTCATCTACATGTAGTAGAAAGCCAAACCAGTACTGAAACGAGAATCAGTAGAGGTAATGGTATATATAAGAGTATATCGTCGATCTGAAAAGGGAGGTAAGAGATGAATCTCTACGACCGATAACAGAGAACCTATGAAATAGACCCCGTAGAAGGAGATCATTGAATTCAAATAGGCAATACTCTTTTCACATCCCTCTGACATTCACTGCACACTGAGAGGAAAACCGGGCTCCAGCCTGCTGCGAAGCGCATATCAACGAAGAATCTAGCACAAACTTACTTCACCACCTCCATGGGAGGCAAAGTTTGTAAAACTGATTTGTGGGTGTGGTGAGGGGTGTATTTATAGGCATTTTCAGGTTTGGGAAACTTTGCCCCTCCTGGTAGGAATGTATATCCCATACGTCACTAGCTCATGGACTCTTGCTAATTACATGAAAGAAACAGAGGATAGATGGTAAGGTAAGCCTCTCTGAATATGTGGGTTTTTAAAAAAGTATCTGAAGCTATAAAAGGTTGGAGACAGTCTGATGGAGCGGGGTAGAGAGTTCCAGAGGAGAGGAGCAGCATGTGAGAAGTCTTGGAGGCAAAAGAGGGATATAGAGATAATAGGAGTGGAGAGACATAGGTCAGAAGTTGATTGAAGAGGGTGGGTTAGGAAGTATTTAGAGATGAGAGAGGAAATATAGTTGGGAATGAGGCTGTTGAGTGCTTTATAGGTTAGGGTTAATACTTTGAATTGTATCCCAGAATGTACGGGTAGCCATTGTAGAGACTGGTAGAGCGGAGCAGCTAATCTAGCTCGGCGACTTAGGTGCATGAGTCTAGCTGAAGCATTCATAATAGATTGGGGCGGATGAGAAGCAGTGTTTCGGAAGGGCATTTAGAAATAAAAAAAAATAAAATAAAAAAAAGCTTATAAGGGATATTGAAGATTATAGGAAAGATGACCTTTTTCCATTAAAAAAGAAAGGTCCCTATTACAACAATAGGAAGTCACAGGAATTGACTAAAGTAATAGTGAATAAAGAGAAAGTAAATGTGACCAATAATGAACCTAAAAGTGTAACTAACAAAGACAAGGCTCATAGCAAGGAGGGAGCCTGGAACTTAGTAGAATCTAAGGGGAATAAATCTAGACCCAAAGAAAAGAATAGTGTACAGGTACACCAGTATCCCACCCATAACAGTAATTTTGAGAAAGAGGTACCGAACATGGCACACAATAATAGATATGATGTATTTAGTAGGAATAATGAAGAAGAAATCATAGATTGGTACTCACAAGGAGCTAAACCCAAATTTCAGGGACCTAGGGGGCAGCCTTATCAGCAGAATAGACATAATAATACGAATAGGAATTATCCCCATTCTCCCCCTCCCTCTTCGTCTTCTTTTTTAGAGAGGGGGAGACAGAATTGGGGTCCACCGAGGGAACAGAGACAATATCAGGGGAATTGGAGACAAGAAGGGAAAATGAGGAGGGAACCTGTAAAAAGAGGAAGAGAACAAAGAGAGGATGTAGAGGAGGGGTACTGGTTCAGGGAAAGAAAAAATGCAAGGATGAATTAGAAAGAGCTAAACAAGATATTTTTAATCTATCGGATAAAGTACTAAATGACAATGAAATTAAACTTTTGGGCAAAGGGTTAAAATTTGCTCCTAAACATCCCCCCAATAAGTTTGAAATGTATATTGATCTCCAAAAATATGTACGGAAATTAACCCTAAAGAGGTACTATCTAAAGGATCAAATTACCAGAAGTACATCTATGCTAGACTCAAAGGACATTAAGTCCCTGTCTATCCTTAAGTCCCTTGAAAAAGAACAATATAATTATCAACAAGATAATATTGATATTAATTTAAGTATTACTGATCTGAGTATTCATGAGGAAGAGATAGGTATACAACACAGTGATTTAAAACGTAAGTCCATGTTTAATCCCATTCATGCTCAAGGGGAATATATAAAAATATTTAATGATTTAGTCACTAAAGATTTTAACGAGGCCTTTGATAAGAAGGCGGGACATTTTGTACATAAGTTTAATGATAATATCACTATACAAGAAAGAAAAGCCCCGAAGGAGTTAACTAAAGATACTAGTGTGGTAATTAGGCAAGCGGATAAGGGGGGTGGGATTGTTGTTCAGAATCGAGGGGACTACATCGCTGAGGCTGACAGATTACTCAGCGACAACACCACCTATTATAAACTAAAGAGTGATCCCACCGCTGAATATAATAAGATCTTGAGAAATATACTGATTAAGGCCAAACAAAGGGAAATTTTATCTAGTGATGAATTTGGATATGTGTATAATCCTTGCCCTAAAATACCCATTTTTTTATCACATCCCGAAGATCCATAAGGACCCCTTGAGACCCCCCGGAAGGCCTATTATATCCGGCATAGATTCCATAGGAAGTAATTTGTCAGTGTACATTGACTGGTACCTTCAACCAATGGTCAAAACAATAAAATCATACATTAGAGATACAGCTGATATTATAAATAAAGTAGAAGGTATGGAATGGGACCCTAACTTCATTTGAATGACATGTGATGTTTCCGCCCTCTACACAAATATCCCCCATGATTTAGGTGTAGTTGCCTTTAGAGAGATGTGTGGAGGATGGAATATCCCAGAAATCCATGTAGATTTTCTGACAGAAGGTATTTATTTTATATTAGAATATAATTATTTTCAGTTTGAGGGAACTTTCTACAGGCAAATACAGGGTACGGCCATGGGTACCACGATGGCACCGTCATATGCCAACATCTATATGGCCTATTATGAGAATAAATGTATTTGGAAAAATAATCCATATAGAGATAATATACATAAGTTTTACAGGTATATAGATGATATAGTACTTATATGGAAAGGAACGGAAGAAGAAGCAAGTGAATTTTTAAAATACATGAATAACAATGCATATAATCTCACTTTCACGAGTTGTACTAACAGGGATTCTATCGATTTTTTAGATATTACCCTTTTCATAAAAGAAAATAAAGTGGCTGTTAGAAACTTTAGAAAGCCATCAGACAGAAATGGCTTTTTAAATGCCAGCAGTGGACACTTAAAAAGGTGGAAGGACAATATCCCTTATGGACAGTTTAGACGCATTAGGCGGAACTGTACATATGAGGATGACTATATGGATGAGGCCAAAGTTCTGGAAAATAAACTGTTAGTAAAAGGATATAACAGAGATTTAATTGAAGAGGCAAAGGAAAAGTGTAGAACTTTCCCCAGAGATTGTAAGAGTACCAAGAATAACAACAGATTCCAGGATAACCACAGTCAGGTTAAATTTATCACCACATATAATGAGGGTGCTCAAGTAGTTAAGAACATTTTGAAGAAACACTGGGAAGTGCTAAGGGGTGACCCTATTTTAAAAGATCAAATAGGAATGAATCCCCAGGTTATCTTTAAGAAAAATAGGAACTTAAAAAGTATGGTGGCTCCCTCAAAATTAAAAAGTAACATTATTCCCTCCTCCCACTGGCTGCAAGCACAAGCTGGTACTTTTAAATGTTTTAGAAAAAATTGTATCATGTGCGATCATGTCTTGAAGGGTAATGAAATATACAACTTTGATAAAAGTAAAAAATACATAATAGAGGGTAGAACAAACTGTAAATCCAAATATGTGGTTTACCAATTGTTATGTAAATGTGGGAAAATATATGTAGGTCGTACAAAAAGATGTATAAAAAGAAGGTGGTACGAACACGTTGAGAACATTAAATCAGGGTATGATAAACATAGTGTATCTAACCATTTCAATTATGTACATAATAGGGATTTTAGTGATTTGAAGATTAGAAGTTTGGAACAAATTAAACCTGGACCATGTCCTAATAGGAGTTTGTTGCTACTTAGAAAGTGCGAAACCAAATGGATCCATCGCTTAGAGTGTTTGGAACCAAAAGGTTTAAATATTGATATTGACCTCCAGGCATTCATGGGTTAATATAAAAAAAAAAATTTCATCTATTTTATTTATTTAGGTATTTAATAAATTTAATACTCCACATCCTCAATTTTTTAGGTAATAAATATTAGGCTTATCTTATTATAAATTTTAGTATTAGGTCTACTAGGGATAGAGTTTTTTATAGAGTTTTTTTTTTATAGATTTAGTATAGGGCTAGTTTTATATCTTGATTAATTCTTGTGGCTTTATACATTGTTTGCATTTATGTTGGTGTTTTTATATGGATCAAATGATTTTATGAATTATAATATAGCTATATATATCTATTTTTATACAGATAAATGCATTTAATACTTGTTTAGATATGTTGCTATTTTAGTGTAGTTATATATGTGTGAGCCTTTTTTAACCACTAGTGCCCATATAATCCAAGTAATCTGTCAGATACGAGTGTATTAGGATATATGTGGTAAAAAGGTAAATCCCTTCCTGAGAGGAAGTATGTCAGAGGTGTGTGTATAAATTGCAGTCCTACAGGTAGTTTGTTAGCTTGTATTTTCATATACCCCTGAAGAAGTCTGCCCGTGTGCAGAGGAAACGCGTAGGGTAACTAACTCCTACCATCAAAGTGTTTAGGACTGCTGCTCTTTTGAGTTTCTCTTTGGCACCTGCCGTATGTGACAGGAAGTGGGTCTCTTGGTGCTGCTGGTCGGTGTCTGAGGTGTTCCCGCTGAGATTTGCTACAGGCGAAAGACAACTAGCCAGAGGGCATTACCGCTCATACATTACTGTCATCTTGTAAGTGTGCAATTTTCTGTGTGTGTCATTTACCTGAATAAACGCTGCTGTGATTCGTGGATGCGCTGTTTTCTTCTTGTCATTTCTTATACAGATTGCAGTAGTCAATGCGTGACAAAATAGGAAAGTTAATTAGTATTTTTGTAGTTTCTTGAGTAAGAAAAGGTCAGATTCTGAAAATGTTGCGTAGATGTGCACGGCAGGATTTGGTAAGTGCTTGTATATGTAGAGTCAATGTGAGTTCAGAATTAAAGGGACACTGAACCCACATTTTTTTGTGTGCGATTCAGATAGAGCATGCAATTTTAAGCAACTTTCTAATTTACTCCTATTATCAATTTTTCTTCATTCTCTTGCTATCTTTATTTGAAAAAGTAGGCATCTAAGCTTTTTCTGGGGTTCAGAATTCTGGCTAGCACTTTTTTTATTGTAACCTCCCTTTCTATTGGGGGTGCAGTGGGTCTCGTTGAGGTTATGTGCTTCCCCTTTTGGAGCCCTGTGTGTAGGTCTAGTGGTTTTTATTGCCTGGAAGTCTGCCCTCTGTCTGGGAGTTCTTCTTTTGCAATCTGTTCTCTTGCTGGCCGCTTTTTACTTCTCAGAAAGTATTCTTCTATGTCACCTGAATTCTGGATAGCACTTTTTTATTGTAACCTCCCTCTCTATTGGGGGTGCAGTGGGTCTCGTTGAGGTTATGTGCTTCCCCTTTTGGAGCCCTGTGTGTAGGTCTAGTGGTTTTGATTGCCTGGAAGTGTGCCCTCTGTCTGGGAGTTCTTCTTTTGCAATCTGTTCTCTTGCTGGCCGCTTTTTACTTCTCAGAAAGTATTCTTCTATGTCATCCTAATGATGGCTGTGTGTTCTTGACTCAGGGTTTTTTATCTGGGTCTGTTACACATTCTTTTTTTGTCTGAATACTATAGTATTCTTAGTTCTGACAATGTGAGGACTCCGTCTTCAGTTGTCTTTTGGTGCTTTTGCACGATGTTGAGAGAAAGGTTTCTCTGTTTCGAGGCCCGGTCATAAACCTCTGGTTTCTGCTTGGTCTGGGAGTAGCCTCCCCTTGTCTGTCAGGACCCATTTGGGTCTTTGTGAGCTGGGCTCGCTATTGGGGGTTTTGATTTTATGGATTTTGTGGTGACCTTTCGGTTCCCCTTCGGTTCTTCTTTGCCTTATCCCTTGGTGAGGGACCGACTGTTGGGCGATGGTGTCTCCTGGGGGACTGTTGGCTCAGTTGAGTCTGATTTTGCGGTCTCTAGCTAAGCTTCTGGACTATCTGTGGATCAGTGCCCTTGGGGCCTTTCTTCTTCAAAAGTTTTCTCGGCTTCGGACGAAGCTGGGTTTTTTTGTTGGGTAGTGGTTTCTGGCTTGGTGCCCTCAGAATGGGCCGCCTATTGTACCTTCCCGTTTTGGCATTCAGTGTCCTCTTGGGTATTGTTTTCCCAAAAGTAATGAATGCAGCTGTGGACTCTTTCCAATTAGGAAGAAAAACATAAAGTATGCTTATCTGATAATTTCCTTTTCTTCCGTTGGAAAGAGTCCACAGGTCCCCATCCTTTTTCTACATGGGGCGTCTTTTTATTCTTCTGGCACCTTTTTTCACCATGATATTTCTTCTAATGTTCCTTGTTCCTCTGCAGAATGACTGGGGGATGAGGGAAGTGGGAGGAGTATTTGGGCCTTTGGCTGGGGTGTCTTTGCCTCCTCCTGGTGACCAGGTTCTTATTTCCCAGAAGTAATGAATGCAGCTGTGGACTCTTTCCAAAGGAAGAAAAGGAAATGATCAGGTAAGCATAATTTATGTTATTATCCATTCCCCACTTTTGCATAACCAACACAGTTATATTAATACTAGCGGGAAAGCCTGCCCAGAGGGCAGTCTATTGTGGTGACGAAACCACCAAACCACCCTGCCATTTTCAGAAAGGCAGTCTATTGTGGTGACGAAACCACCCTTCCATTTTCGGAATCCACCTGGATCCATTCTGGATTCTTTCACCACCCCTTTTGCTCTCACTCCCCCCTCTCTTTTGCTCTCTCTCCCCCCTCTCTTTTGTTCTCTCTCCCCCTTGTTTTGCTCTCTCTGCCCCCTCTTTTGCTCTCTCTCCCCCTTGCTTTGCTCTCTCTCCACCCTCTTTCTCTTGTTAAGTGTATCCAGTCCACGGATCATCCATTACTTATGGAATATATTCTCCTTCCCAACAGGAATTTGCAAGAGTCCACCCACAGCAAAGCTGCTATATAGCTCCTCCCCTAACTGCCATATTCAGTCATTCTCTTGCAAGCCTCAACATAGATAGGAGGTCGTGAGAGTCTGTGGTGATTTATACTTAGTTTATTCTTCAATCAAAAGTTTGTTATTTTTAAATGGCACCGGAGTGTGCTGTTTATCTCAGGCAGTATTTGGAAGAAGAATCTGCCTGCGTTTTTCTATGATCTTAGCAGACGTAACTGAGATCCATTTGCTGTTCTCACACATTCTGAGGAGTGAGGTACTTCAGAGGGGGAATGGCGTGCAGGTTTTCCTGAAGATAAGGTATGTGCAGTAAAATATTTTTCTAGGAATGGAATTGACTAAGAAAATACTGCTGATACCGAAGTAATGTAAGTAAAGCCTTAAATGCAGTGATAGCGACTGGTATCAGGCTTATTAATAGAGATACATACTCTTATAAAAATGTGTTTTAAAACGTTTGCTGGCATGTTTAATCGTTTTTTAACGTACATTGGTGATAACACTGTAATGTTGGTATAGCCTTAAATGCAGTAAAAGCGACTGGTATCAGGCTTATTAATAGAGATACATACTCTTGTAAAAATGTGTTTTAAAACGTTTGCTGGCATGTTTAATCGTTTTTTAACATATGTTTGGTGATAAAGCTTATTGGGGCCTAAGTTTTTTCCACATGGCTGGCTTAAATTTTGCATAGAAACAGTTAACTGAAGCTTCCCACTGTTGTAATATGAGTGGGAGGGGCCTAATTTAGCGCTTTTTTCTTCTGTTAAGTGTGATCAGTCCACGGGTCATCATTACTTCTGGGATATTACTCCTCCCCAACAGGAAGTGCAAGAGGATTCACCCAGCAGAGCTGCATATAGCTCCTCCCCTCTACGTCACTCCCAGTCATTCTCTTGCACCCAACGACTAGATAGGATGTGTGAGAGGACTATGGTGATTATACTTAGTTTTATATCTTCAATCAAAAGTTTGTTATTTTAAAATAGCACCGGAGTGTGTTATTATCTCTCTGGCAGAGTTTGAGGAAGAATCTACCAGAGTTTTTGTTATGATTTTAGCCGGAGTAGTTAAGATCATATTGCTGTTTCTCGGCCATCTGAGGAGAGGTAAACTTCAGATCAGGGGACAGCGGGCAGATGAATCTGCATAGAGGTATGTAGCAGTTTTTATTTTCTGACAATGGAATTGATGAGAAAATCCTGCCATACCGATATAATGTCATGTATGTATACTTTACACTTCAGTATTCTGGGGAATGGTACTTCACTAGAATTACACTGTAAGAAACACATAAAGCTGTTTAATAACTAGAGATTATGTTTAACGTTTTTGCTGGAATGTAAAATCGTTTTCATTTGCTGAGGTACTGAGTGAATAAATGTTTGGGCACTATTTTTCCACTTGGCAGTTGCTTAATCTGTTTTCTGACAGTTTCTGTTGTCCCTCACTGCTGTGTGTGAGGGGGAGGGGCCGTTTTTTGGCGCTTTTACTACGCATCAAATATTTCAGTCAGCAACTCATTGTATTCCCTGCATGATCCGGTTCATCTCTACAGAGCTCAGGGGTCTTCAAAACTTATTTTGAGGGAGGTAATTTCTCTCAGCAGAGCTGTGAGAATTATAGTTTGACTGAGATAAAAAACGTTTATTCTGTAATTTGTTTCCTGCTTTCAGAATTTGTTATCTTTGCTAATGGGATCAAACCTTTGCTAAAGTTGTGTTGTTTACAAGGATTGAGGCTATAACTGTTTCAATTTATTAATTTTCTACTGTCATAGATCTTCTGTGCTTCTTAAAGGCACAGTACGTTTTAATATTATTCTAATTGAATTGTATTTCCAAGTTGCAAGTTTATTTGCTAGTGTGTTAAACATGTCTGATTCAGAGGATGATACCTGTGTCATTTGTTGCAATGCCAAAGTGGAGCCCAATAGAAATTTATGTACTAACTGTATTGATGCTACTTTAAATAAAAGTCAATCTGTACAAATTGAACAAATTTCACCAAACAACGAGGGGAGAGTTATGCCGACTAACTCGCCTCACGTGTCAGTACCTACATCTCCCGCTCAGAGGGAGGTGCGTGATATTGTAGCGCCGAGTACATCTGGGCGGCCATTACAAATCACATTACAGAATATGGCTACTGTTATGACTGAGGTTTTGGCTAAATTACCAGAACTAAGAGGTAAGCGTGATCACTCTGGGGTGAGAACAGAGTGCGCTGATAATATTAGGGCCATGTCAGACACTGCGTCACAGGTGGCAGAACATGAGGACGGAGAACTTCATTCTGTGGGTGACGGTTCTGATCCAAACAGACTGGATTCAAATATTTCAAATTTTAAATTTAAACTGGAAAACCTCCGTGTATTACTAGGGGAGGTGTTAGCGGCTCTGAATGATTGTAACACAGTTGCAATACCAGAGAAAATGTGTAGGTTGGATAAATATTTTGCGGTACCGACGAGTACTGAGGTTTTTCCTATACCTAAGAGACTTACTGAAATTGTTACTAAGGAGTGGGATAGACCCGGTGTGCCGTTCTCACCCCCTCCGATATTTAGAAAAATGTTTCCAATAGACGCCACTACAAGGGACTTATGGCAAACGGTCCCTAAGGTGGAGGGAGCAGTTTCTACCTTAGCTAAGCGTACCACTATCCCGGTGGAGGATAGCTGTGCTTTTTCAGATCCAATGGATAAAAAGTTAGAGGGTTACCTTAAGAAAATGTTTGTTCAACAAGGTTTTATATTGCAACCCCTTGCATGCATTGCGCCGATCACGGCTGCAGCGGCATTCTGGATTGAGTCTCTGGAAGAGAACATTGGTTCAGCTACTCTGGACGACATTACGGACAGGCTTAGAGTCCTTAAACTAGCTAATTCATTCATTTCAGAGGCCGTAGTACATCTTACTAAACTTACGGCGAAGAATTCAGGATTCGCCATTCAGGCACGCAGGGCGCTGTGGCTAAAATCCTGGTCAGCTGATGTTACTTCTAAGTCTAAATTGCTTAATATACCTTTCAAAGGGCAGACCTTATTCGGGCCCGGGTTGAAAGAGATTATCGCTGACATTACAGGAGGTAAAGGCCATGCCCTGCCTCAGGACAAAGCCAAAGCCAAGACTAGACAGTCTAATTTTCGTTCCTTTCGTAATTTCAAAGCAGGAGCAGCATCAACTTCCTCTGCACCAAAACAGGAAGGAGCTGTTGCTCGCTACAGACAAGGCTGGAAACCTAACCAGTCCTGGAACAAGGGCAAGCAGACTAGGAAACCTGCTGCTGCCCCTAAAACAGCATGAATTGAGGGCCCCCGATCCGGGATCGGATCTAGTGGGGGGCAGACTTTCTCTCTTCGCCCAGGCTTGGGCAAGAGATGTTCAGGATCCCTGGGCGCTAGAGATAATATCTCAGGGATACCTTCTGGACTTCAAATACTCTCCTCCAAGAGAGAGATTTCATCTGTCAAGATTGTCAACAATCCAGACAAAGAAAGAGGCGTTTCTACGCTGCGTACAAGAGCTCTTGTTAATGGGAGTAATCCATCCAGTTCCACGATCGGAACAGGGACAGGGGTTTTACTCAAATCTGTTTGTGGTTCCCAAAAAAGAGGGAACTTTCAGACCAATCCTGGACTTAAAGATCCTAAACAAATTCCTAAGAGTTCCATCGTTCAAGATGGAGACTATTCGGACAATTTTACCTATGATCCAAGAGGGTCAGTACATGACCACTGTAGATTTAAAAGATGCTTACCTTCACATACCGATTCACAAAGATCATTATCGGTACCTAAGGTTTGCCTTCCTAGACAGGCATTACCAGTTTGTGGCTCTTCCATTCGGATTGGCTACAGCTCCAAGAATCTTCACAAAGGTTCTGGGTGCTCTTCTGGCGGTACTAAGACCGCGGGGAATCTCGGTAGCTCCATACCTAGACGACATTCTGATACAAGCTTCAAGCTTTCAAACTGCCAAGTCTCATACAGAGTTAGTGCTGGCATTTCTAAGGTCACATGGATGGAAGGTGAACGAAAAGAAAAGTTCACTCGTTCCACTCACAAGAGTTCCCTTCCTGGGGACTCTTATAGATTCTGTAGAAATGAAGATTTACCTGACAGTGGACAGGCTAACAAGACTTCAAAGTGCTTGCCGCACCCTTCATTCCATTCAACACCCGTCAGTGGCTCAATGCATGGAGGTAATCGGCTTAATGGTAGCGGCAATGGACATAGTACCCTTTGCACGCTTACACCTCAGACCACTGCAACTGTGCATGCTAAGTCAGTGGAATGGGGATTACTCAGACTTATCCCCGTCTCTGAATCTGGATCAAGAGACCAGAAATTCTCTTCTATGGTGGCTTTCTCGGCCACATCTGTCCAGGGGGATGCCATTCAGCAGACCAGACTGGACAATTGTAACAACAGACGCCAGCCTTCTAGGTTGGGGTGCCGTCTGGAATTCTCTGAAGGCTCAGGGACAATGGAGTCAGGAGGAGAGTCTCCTGCCAATAAACATTCTGGAATTGAGAGCAGTTCTCAATGCCCTCCTGGCTTGGCCCCAGTTGACAACTCGGGGGTTCATCAGGTTTCAGTCGGACAACATCACGACTGTAGCTTACATCAACCATCAGGGAGGGACAAGAAGCTCCCTAGCTATGATGGAAGTATCAAAGATAATTCGCTGGGCAGAGTCTCACTCTTGCCACCTGTCAGCAATCCACATCCCGGGAGTGGAGAACTGGGAGGCGGATTTCTTAAGTCGTCAGACTTTTCATCCGGGGGAGTGGGAACTTCATCCGGAGGTCTTTGCCCAAATACTTCGACGTTGGGGCAAACCAGAGATAGATCTCATGGCGTCTCGACAGAACGCCAAGCTTCCTCGTTACGGGTCCAGATCCAGGGATCCAGGAGCAGTCCTGATAGATGCTCTGACAGCACCTTGGGACTTCAGGATGGCTTACGTGTTTCCACCCTTCCCGTTGCTTCCTCGATTGATTGCCAGAATCAAACAAGAGAGAGCATCAGTGATTCTAATAGCACCTGCGTGGCCACGCAGGACTTGGTATGCAGACCTGGTGGACATGTCATCCTGTCCACCTTGGTCTCTACCTCTGAAACAGGACCTTCTGATACAGGGTCCCTTCAAACATCAAAATCTAACTTCTCTGAAGCTGACTGCTTGGAAATTGAACGCTTGATTTTATCAAGACGTGGGTTTTCTGAGTCAGTTATTGATACCTTAATACAGGCTAGGAAACCTGTTACCAGAAAGATTTACCATAAGATATGGCGTAAATACCTATATTGGTGTGAATCCAAAGGTTACTCTTGGAGTAAGGTTAGGATTCCTAGGATATTGTCTTTTCTACAAGAAGGTTTAGAAAAGGGTTTATCTGCTAGTTCATTAAAGGGACAGATCTCAGCTCTGTCCATTCTGTTACACAAACGTCTGTCAGAAGTTCCTGACGTCCAGGCTTTTTGTCAGGCTTTGGCCAGGATTAAGCCTGTGTTTAAAACTGTTGCTCCACCATGGAGTTTAAACCTTGTTCTTAATGTTTTACAGGGCGTTCCGTTTGAACCCCTTCATTCCATTGATATAAAGTTGTTATCTTGGAAAGTTCTATTTTTAATGGCTATTTCCTCGGCTCGAAGAGTCTCTGAATTATCAGCCTTACATTGTGATTCTCCTTATTTGATTTTTCATTCGGATAAGGTAGTCCTGCGTACTAAACCTGGGTTCTTACCTAAGGTAGTTACTAACAGGAATATCAATCAAGAGATTGTTGTTCCTTCTTTATGCCCAAATCCTTCTTCAAAGAAGGAACGTCTACTGCACAACCTGGATGTAGTCCGTGCTCTAAAATTTTACTTACAGGCAACTAAGGAATTTCGACAAACATCTTCTCTGTTTGTCATTTACTCTGGGCAGAGGAGAGGTCAAAAAGCTTCTGCTACCTCTCTTTCTTTTTGGCTTCGTAGCATAATTCGTTTAGCTTATGAGACTGCTGGACAGCAGCCTCCTGAAAGAATTACAGCTCATTCTACTAGAGCTGTGGCTTCCACTTGGGCCTTCAAGAATGAGGCCTCTGTTGAACAGATTTGCAAGGCTGCAACTTGGTCTTCGCTTCATACTTTTTCCAAATTTTACAAATTTGACACTTTTGCTTCATCGGAGGCTATTTTTGGGAGAAAGGTTCTTCAGGCAGTGGTTCCTTCTGTATAAAGAGCCTGCCTATCCCTCCCGTCATCCGTGTACTTTTGCTTTGGTATTGGTATCCCAGAAGTAATGATGACCCGTGGACTGATCACACTTAACAGAAGAAAACATAATTTATGCTTACCTGATAAATTCCTTTCTTCTGTAGTGTGATCAGTCCACGGCCCGCCCTGTTTTTAAGGCAGGTAAATATTTTTTAATTTATACTCCAGTCACCACTTCACCCTTGGCTTTTCCTTTCTCGTTGGTCCTTGGTCGAATGACTGGGAGTGACGTAGAGGGGAGGAGCTATATGCAGCTCTGCTGGGTGAATCCTCTTGCACTTCCTGTTGGGGAGGAGTAATATCCCAGAAGTAATGATGACCCGTGGACTGATCACACTACAGAAGAAAGGAATTTATCAGGTAAGCATAAATTATGTTTTTGCGCAGTTAAAATTACAAAATGAATTATCCAGATTCCCTCAGCAGTCCCATGAATACTACAGGACATTTCTAAAGGGCTAAAAAGACTTCCAAAATCGTTTTTAGGGAAGGTAATCCACAGCTCTGCTGTGGCAGTTTTGTTGTGTCTGTTTTTAAAAAACGTCTATGTCGTTTTTTTGATCTGTTTTTTGCATTAAGGGGTTAATCATCCATTTGCAAGTGGGTGCAATGCTCTGTTACCTTATTACATGTACTGTAAAAATTTCGTTTGTTTTACTGCCTTTTTTCACTGTTTTTCAAATTTTGACAAAATTTGTTTCTCTTAAAGGCACAGTAACGTTTTATATATTTGCTTGTTAACTTGATTTAAAGTGTTTTCCAAGCTTATTAGTCTCATTATTAGTCTGTTCTAACATGTCTGACATAGAGGAAGCTCTGTGTTCATTATGTTTTAAGGCCATGGTGGAACCCCATCTTAGAATGTGTACCAGATGTACTGATTTCATGTTAAACAATAAAGATCATTTTTTGTCTTTAAAAACATTATCACCAGAGGATTCTGTCGTGGGGGTAGTTATGCCGACTAACTCTCCCCATGTGTCAGACCTTTTGACTCCCGCTTTAGGGACTCACGCTCAAATGGCGCCAAGTTCATCAAGGGCACCCATAGCGTTTATTTTACCAGGGGATTCTGTCGAGGGGAAAGTTATGCCGATTAACTCTCCCCACGTGTCAGACCCTTCGACTCCCGCTTCAGGGACTCACGCTCAAATGGCGGCAAGTACATCAAGGGCGTCCATAGCGTTTATTTTACAAGACATGGCAAAGGTGGTGAATAATACTCTGGCAGCAGTATTAGTCAGACTACCTGAAATTAAAGGAAAGCAGATAGCTCTGGGGGTAGATTCAGAGCATACAGACGCTTTAAGAACCATGTATGATACTACCTCACAATATGCTTAGTCTGTGGGTGATTTTTTTTTTACTCAGGGAAGATGATTTAACCTGATTCTGATATTTCTACATTTAAAATTTATGCTTGAGAACCTCCACTTGTTGCTCAGGGAGGCTTTGGCTGCTCTGAATGAATGTGTACAATCGCAGGGCCAGAGAAATTGTGTAGACTGGATAAATAAAATGCAGTGCCGGTGTGTACTGATGTTTTTCCAATACCTAAAGAGGTTTACTAAAAAAAAATTTTTTTAATAAGGAATGGGATAGACCAGGTGTGCCGTTCTCTTCCCCTCCTATTTTTTAGAAGAATGTTTTCTAATAGTTACCACCACGGGACTTCTGGCAGACAGTTCCTAAGGTGGAGAGAAGAGTTTCTACTCTAGCTAAGCGTACCACTACCTCTGGCGAGGACAGTTGTGCTTTTTAGATCCAATGGATAAAAAATGTTTATTCAACAGGGTTTTATCCTGCAGCCCCTTGCATACATTGCTTCTGTCACTGCTGCTGCGGCGTTCTGGGTTGAGTCTCTTGATGAGGCTTTACAGTTAGCGACTCCATTGGATGAATATATTTGACAAGCTTATGCTAGCCAATTCCTTTGTTTTCTGATGCCTTTGTTCATTTGACTAGACTAAGAATTCTGTTTTTTACTATACTGGCGCGCAGAGCGCTATGGCTTATCTCATGGTCAGCTGTCGTGACTTTAATAAATAAGCTACTTAACTTCCCTTCAAGGGGCAGACCCTATTCGGGCCTGGTTTGAAGGAGATTATTGCTTATATCACTGGAGGAAAAGGTCATGCCCTTCCTCAGGATAGGAATCAAGGGCCAAAAAAGGTCTAATTTTCGTGCCTTTTAAAACTTCAGGGCAGGTGTGGCATCCACTTCCTCTAAGGCAAAACAAGAGGGAATTTTTGCTCAGTCCAAGGCGGTCTGAAGACAATTGGACCTGGAACAAAGATAAGCAGGCCAAGGAGCCTGCTGCTGCCTCTAAGGCAGCATGAAGGAACGGACCCCTATCCGGTAACGGATCCTATAGGGGGCAGACTTTCATTCTTCGCCCGGGTGTGGGCAAGAGATGCCCAGGATCCCTAGGCATTGGAATTTATATCCCAGAGATATCTTCTGGATTTCAAAGATTCCCCCCCCCTAAAAATGGGGAGATTTCGCCTTCACAATTATCTGCAAACCAGATAAAGAAGGAGGCATTCTTACATTGTGTACGAGATCCATCCAGTTCCAAGAGAGGAACAGGGACAAAGTTTTTACTCAAATCTGTTTGTGGTTCCCAAGGTGAGGGAACCTTCAGACCTATTTTGGATCTAAAGATCTTAAACAAATTCCTCAGAATTCCGTCATTTAAGATGGAAACTATTCGTACCATCTTAACTATGATCCAGGAGAGTCAATAGAGGACTACAATGGATTTGAAGGATGCTTATCCTCACATTGTGATGCATAACGATCACCTTCGTTTTTCAGGTTTGCCTTTCTAGACAGGCATTGCCAGTTTGTAGCTCTTTCCTTTGGGATATCTACAGCCCCAAGAATCTTTATGGAGGTTCTGGGGTCGCTTTGGTGGTCCTTAGGCCGCGGGGCATAGAAGTGGCCCCTTAGTTAGATGACATCCTGATACAGGCGTCAAACATCCAAATTGCCAAGTCTCATACGGACGTAGTACTGGCATTTCTGAGATCACATGGGTGGAAAGTGAACAAGGAAAGAGTTCTCTATCCCAAATCTCAAGGGTTTCCCTCCTAGGGACTCTGATAGATTCTGTAGAAATGAAAATTTACCTGACGGAGTCCAGGTTGTCAAAGTTTCTAAATTTCTGCCGTGTTTTTCATCCCATCCGCGCCCTTCGGTGGCTCAGTACATGAATGAAATCGGCTTAATAGGTAGCGGCAAGGGACATAGTACCGTTTGCACGTCTACATTTCAGACCACTGCAACTATGCATGCTCAGTCAGAGGAACAGGGATTACACAGATTTGTCCCCCTGTTGATCCTGGACCAAGAGACCAGAGATTCTCTTCTCTGGTGACTATGTCGGGTCCATCTGTCCAAGGGTATGACCTTCCGCAGGTCAGATGGGACAATTGTTACAATGGATGCCAGCCTTTTAGGTTGGGATGCAGTCTGGAACTCCCTGAAGGCTCAGGGATAGTGGACTTAGGAGGAGACCCTCCTTCTAATAACTATTCTGGGAGTGATATTCCATGCTCTTCAGACTTGGCCTCAGTTAGCAACTCTGAGGTACATCATACTCAGTCGGACAATATACACGACTGTGGCTTACATCAGCCATCAAGGGGAAACAGAAGTTCCCTAGTGATGTTAGAAGTCTTACAATAATTCACTGGACAGAGACTCACTCTTGTCTATCAGCTATCCATATCCCAGGTGTTGAGAACTGGGAGGTGGATTTTCTAAGTCGTCAGACTTTTCTTCCGGGGGAGTGGGATTTCCTCTGGAGGTCAAGACCAAGCAGGAGAGGGCTTTGGTGTTTTTGACAGCGCCTGCGTAGCCATGCAGGACCTGGTATGCAGATCTGGTGGACATGTCATCCTTTCCATCATGGTCTCTGCTTCTGAGACAGGTCCCTCTACCTCAGTGTCCTTTCAAGCATCTAAATAGAATCAACCTGAGATGGACTGCCTGGAGACTGAACGCTTGATGTTATCAAAGCATGGCTTCTCCGAGTCAGTCATTGATACCTTAAATACAGACATGAAAGCCTGTCTCTAGGAAAATTGAACATAGATATGGTGTAAATATCGGATTGTTATGAATCCAAGGGTTACTCATGGAGTAAAGCCTGGATTCCCAGGATATTATCTTTTCTCCAAGATGTTTTTGAGAAAAGGGTTGTCAGCTAATTCCTTAAAAGGGACAGATTTTTACTCTGTCTATTTTTTTGCACCAGCGTCTGGCAGGTATTCTAGACGTTCAGGCATTTGGTCAGGCTTTGGTTAGATCCAAGCCTGTGTTTAAAACTGTTGCTCCACCATGGAGCTTAAACCTGGTTCTTAAGGCTCTTCAAGAAGTTCCGTTTGAACCTTTTTTGTTCCATAGATATCAATCTTTATCTTGGAAAGTTCCTTTTGGGTAGCTATTTCCTCGAGTCGTAGAGTCTCCAAGTTATCTGTGTTACAATGTGATTCTCCTTATCTGGTCCTTCGTACGGATAAGGTAGGCCTGCGTACCAACCTGGATTTTTTCCTAAGGTGGTATCTAACAAGAACATCACTCAAGAGATAGTTGTTCCATGCTTGTATCCTAATCCTTCCTCAAAGAAGGAACGTCTATTGCACAATATTAGACGTGGTTTGTGCTTTAAAGTTTTACTTACAAGTTACTACAGTTTTCATCAAACGTTCACCTTGTTTGTTGTCTATTCTGGACAGAGGAGAGGTCAAAAGACTTCAGCAGCCTCTCTGTCTTTTTGTTAAAAAGCATAATTCATTTAGCTTATGAGACTGCTGGACAGCAGCCTCTTGAAGGGATTGCAGCTCATTCTACTAGAGCTGTGGTTTTCACTTGGGCCTTTTTTAAATGTGGCTTCTGTTGAACAGATTTACAAGACGGAGTCTTGGTCTGCGCTTCATACTTTTTCAAATTTAACAAATTTGATACCTTGCTTCTTCGGAGGCTATTTTTGGGAGAAAGGGTTTTTATACAGGCAGTGGTAACTTCCGTTTAAGTACCTGCCTTGTCCCTCCCATCATCCGTGTACTTTAGCTTTGGTATTGGTATTCCATAAGTAATGCCAAATAAAGTTCTGAATCAAGGATATGTCTGTGTCCTCTGGATGAGTTTTTCAGCTTGTTAGCATTCCTCAGTGAGATCCCATAAAAAAGGAAACAGAAAATTGCAACATAGTGTGAATCTGTAATGGCACTTTGAGGAAGTAGTTGTTTTGTAACAAATGACTACTCACATTTGTTGGAGCTTTCCACTAAGCTCAAGGATATGCGCACTCCCACTTTATACTGATGGGAAAACAGTACACTAGGCAAAACTTGGATACAAATTTATTTTAAAATATATAAAAGTGTCACATAAGCCTTGATAACACCACAATGTAAGGGTAAAAAAGCAGATATGCTGTAACAAATGCTTCAAATCGCCAAACTTGCAAAGAGGTAAATGGATCAGCAGGAGTGTGACCGCTGAAACCAAAACCTTTTTAGTAGCAAGACAATAGCGCTAAGCCCCCAGGTGTCCTGGCTAGTGTAGAGACGCAATAAAACTCAATATAGAACAGTTCAGTTCCGACGTACGTTTCGACGTTGGAACTGAACTGTTCTATATTGAGTTTTATTGCGTCTCTACACTAGCCAGGACACCTGGGGGCTTAGCGCTATTGTCTTGCTACTAAAAAGGTTTTGGTTTCAGCGGTCACACTCCTGCTGATCCATTTACCTCTTTGCAAGTTTGGCGATTTGAAGCATTTGTTACAGCATATCTGCTTTTTTACCCTTACATTGTGGTGTTATCAAGGCTTATGTGACGCTTTTATATATTTTAAAATAAATTTGTATCCAAGTTTTGCCTAGTGTACTGTTTTCCCATCAGTATAAAGTGGGAGTGCGCATATCCTTGAGCTTAGTGGAAAGCTCCAACAAATGTGAGTAGTCATTTGTTACAAAACAACTACTTCCTCAAAGTGCCATTACAGATTCACACTATGTTGCAATTTTCTGTTTCCTTTTTTATGGGATCTCACTGAGGAATGCTAACAAGCTGAAAAACTCATCCAGAGGACACAGACATATCCTTGATTCAGAACTTTATTTGGTTTTCCTTTTATGATTTTTGTTATCACATTTATTTCACATTTTTTTCTTTGTGATATTCGGTATATTTATTGTAATTCCATAAGTAATGGATGATCCGTGGACTGGATACACTTAACAAGAGAAAACATAATTTATGCTTACCTGATAAATTTATTTCTCTTGTAGTGTATCCAGTCCACGGCCCGCCCTGTCACTTTAAGGCAGGTAATTTTTTCATTTGAACTACAGTCACCACTGCACCCTATGGTTTTTCCTTTCTCTGCATGTTTTCGGTCGAATGACTGAATATGGCAGTTAGGGGAGGAGCTATATAGCAGCTTTGCTGTGGGTGGACTCTTGCAACTTCCTGTTGGGAAGGAGAATATATTCCATAAGTAATGGATGATCCGTGGACTGGATACACTACAAGAGAAATAAATTTATCAGGTAAGCATAAATTATGTTTTTGCGCTCTCTCCCCCCTCTTTTGCTAAGGATGTGGCATGACCCCCTTTTCAGTTGATCCTTTTCTTGCTGATTGCAAGCAACAAAGGCTGATCTGGCAGCTACACAAAAGCAAGAGGAGCTACTTTTTTGTGACTGTGAGCCATCATTTCTTGGTAAGTCCACGCCAGAGTATACGCACTTGCAACAACACTGTGGCAGCCATCTTGGAATCCCTACCATCATTTTTGTAACGGCAAAACCATACACTTTCTGTATAGTGTGGACATTGTTTTGCCAAGGAGGGACAGATATTGGGGCCAGATTTAATGCAAGTGTAGCAAAACAGAATGAGAAGCAGTCTGCCAGGAATGAACAGCAACATCAATAGCTTGTTCTATGGCCCGGTTGCCACCTGGTAGTAGCTTCTTTCTGCCCAATTGTGCTTTTCACAGAAGAAAATTTCCTGTAGTATATCAGTCTGATCCCGCCGACATGGTCAGTCCAGCCCCGAAATACCAGGCAATTCTCCTCTGAACAAGGAACATGACAACCCCAGACGATCGTTTCAGCCTCCTTTGGGCCTCGTCAGTGAGGTGCAGCCATATCCCTCTAAGCACATTGGACAAGGAGTCCATGTCTGGTTTCCCCCATCACCCATAGGGAGACTACTCCCCAGGGTCATATTTACATATGCAAAACAGAATGAGAAGCAGTCTGCCAGGAACGAACAGCAGCACCAATAGCTTGTTCTATGGCCCGGTTGCCACCTGGTAGTAGCTTTCTGGGTTAGTCATGTTCCTTTTTCAGAGGAGAATTGTCTGGTATTTGGGAGCTGGACTGACCATGTCGGCGGGATCAGACTGATATACTACAGGAAAGTTTTCCTCTGTGAAAAGCACAATTGGGCAGAAAGAAGCTACTACCAGGTGGCAACCAGGCCATAGAACAAGCTATTGATGCTGCTGTTCGTTCCTGGCAGACTGCTTCTCATTTTGTTTTGCATATAATGCAAGTGTAGGTCAGGCCACACAGGCTCTGTCATAGCAATGCCACTACTGATCGCAAGGCCATATTGGCCCCCTAGATGTGTGAGCCCAGAATGATTGGAGGGCCAGGCACTATGCAAGCAATTGTGCAATAATGAAATGTTCTAACACATAGCATTTTGTTATCTTTTTCTTGTCCCGTTATATATGATCACTGAGCAAATAACTGTTTCCCTTTAGTTTTAGAGAGCAGAAATATTACTGTATTCATCCCCGGAAAGAAATATGGAGAAGATGCAGATCACCAAATTTGTATTCCTGTTCAGTGCAATTTCTGGTTATATGTAGACTCATGTCTCAAGAAACAAGTTCAAAAAGAAAATGTACTCATTGGACAGATGGTAAACATAATATTTTTTATTATTATTATTCTTTATTGAGGTTTTTAGCAGAAAGTTACATACAACAGTTTTTGTCTTTCACAAGGAAAACAGTTTCATAGGCAATCCACAAAACAAATAGCAGTATATCCAAGTTACAGACAAGTCTACAAAAGTAAGTCAATTATTTCAGAAACCTCCTTTTTAAATGATAAAGTCCTCCTCTTGGTCAGAAGGCCTTATATCATCTCGAGGCCACTCATGAGCCTTAAGAAATTGCAAACATTTTAATATAAACTATACAGTGAAAGCTGCAATATAGTAATATATAAACTTTATAAAAATGTTTGCCAAAATTTATAACCACAAATGAATGAGTAAAAAGTTCACAACTTTCAATATAATAGAGTAAGTTAAGTTAACAGATAGCTGTATCTATATAAAAATATTAATAAGGAAACATAATTTCAATGAAAACAATGATGCCAGGTTTGGCTCTAGACACTGCCCTGGTAGTAGACTTTTAGTTATAAACATAGTAGCTAACTATCCTTTGTGCAATATGAAGACCATATTTGATCTGTAGATCTAGGAGGCAAGGGAATGTTATATATAATAGCCCACTAGATAGCTCTAGATTCTAAGAGAGATGCTATATTATCCTTGCATATACTAGTAATTCAAAGCATTAAAGCGTTACTTGGTTTTAAAAATGGTGGAAAAATAATTAAATTGACTACCCTATAGAGGGCGACAAAATTGACATAGTATAAATCATTAAAAATTAAAAGATCTCTATAACAATTGTCTGTTGTTCTAACGATGCTTAACCCCTTAAGTGACAAGACCATTTTTCAATTTTCTTACCGTTAAGGACCAGGGCTGTTTTTACATTTTTGCGGTGTTTGTGTTTAGCTGTAATTTTCCTCTTACTCATTTACTGTACCCACAGTAACGTTTTTCTCGCCATTAAATGGACTTTCTAAAGATACCATTATTTTTATCATATCATAATATACTACAAAAAAATTATAAAATATGATGAAAAAATTGAAAAAACACACACTTTTTCTAACTTTGAGCCCCAAAATCTG
Organism: Bombina bombina; assembly: GCF_027579735.1. Lineage (NCBI taxonomy): Eukaryota > Metazoa > Chordata > Amphibia > Anura > Bombinatoridae > Bombina > Bombina bombina. The sequence goes on from NC_069503.1 coordinate 922,469,462, forward strand.
TTACACATCTACAACAACCAAAAAACACACATGCTAAATAGTTTCTAAATTTTGTCCTAAGTTTAGAAATACCCAATGTTTACATGTTCTTTGCTTTTTTTGCAAGTTATAGGGCAATAAGTACAATTAGCGATAGTTACATTGTAACACTGAAATCTGTCATGAATCCCTGAATATCCCTTAACATGAATATATATTTTTTTTAGTAGACAACCCAAAGTATTGATCTAGGCCCATTTTAATATATTTCATGTCACCATTTCACAGCCAAATGCGATCAAATAAAAAAATATCGTTAACTTTTTCACAAACTTTAGGTTCTCACTGAAATTATTTACAAACAGCTTGTGCAATTATGGCACAAATGGTTGTAAATGCTTCTCTGGGATCCCCTTTGTTCAGAAATAGCAGACATATATGACTTTGGCATTTCTTTTTGTTAATTAGAAGGTTGCTAAATTCCGCTGCGCACCACACTTGTATTATGCCCAGCAGTGAAGGGGTTAATGAGGTAGCTTGTAGAGTTAATTTTATCTTTAGTGTAGAGATCAGCCTCCCACCTGATACATTCCACCCCTAATCCCTCTCAAACAGCTCCTTCTTCCCTTTCACTAAAAATGTTCCATAGTGTAGCGGTCCCATCCGCTCCTGCCCCCTTGCTCGAGCGCGCGCTGCCGATCCTCTCTTCCCCGCTCACCGGAATTACTCCAGCGATGGGCCGCCCACCCACCTCCCTTCTATCCCTCCCACGCCACCAACGATTGGGACCATCACTGGCCGATGCAGAGAGGGGCACAGAGTCGCTCTCTCTGTTTCGGTTGCTTAAAAAAGGGTATTTCAGGATCCCTCAATATCGACGCAGCACTGCAATACCCTGAAAGCGGCTGGAAGCATGCACAAAGCCAGGTACATCCTTGGTCGTTAACGACCGGTCTTTGTAGGATGTGCCTGGCACGTCCTTGGTCGTTAAGGGGTTAAGCAGGGGAAGGTCATTAAAAGTTATTATCTATATTTAAAACTGAAGTTGGTAAAGTAATAGGCATGATAATCATGAGGAGACAATAATATTAAGGTAAAGAGGGTCAGATATTGGGTAATTCTTGGATAACCTGGGTAAAATGGACATTTCCCAAGCAGCTGTGGGTAAAGCCTGATGTATGATCATTAATCCCCTCAGAGAGTGGAGTGAACGTATCAAACATATCTAGTATGCACTGTAATTCCCCCATCTTCACTATCTTTTTTGCCTCCGTCTGGGGGGCAAACTTCATCCCCCAAGGTTCACTTGGGGTGGATGCCAGAGGATCGGCAGGGCTTCTTCCTTGAACCTCCCAGGCAGAGGCAAGAGAAATAGTGTAGATGGGGGAATTATAGTACATTGGGCTTTACCCACAGCCACTTGCTTGGGTAATGTCCGTTTTACCTGGATAATCCTAAAATTACCCGGATTTCTTACTTTACCCATAACATGTATACATTTTTGGGGGATCTTTTCAAGCTCTCCAATAAGAACAAATATAAGCAGGGATATATACACTCAACGGCCACTTTATTAGGTACACCTTGCTAGTACTGGGTTGGGACCCCTTTTGCCTTCAGAACTGCCTTAATTCTTCGTAGCATAGATTCAACAAGGTGTTGGAAACTTTCCTTGAGAGCTTTTGGTCCATATTGACATGATAGCATCACGCAGTTGCTGCAGATTTGTCGGCTGCACATCCATGATGCAAATCTACCATTCCACCATATCCCAAAGGTGCTCTATTGGATTGAGATCTGGTGACTGTGGAGGCCATTGGAGTACAGTGAACTCATTGTCATGTTCAAGAAACCAGTTTGAGATGATTTGAGCTTTGTGACATGGTGCATTATCCTGCTGGAAGTAGCCATCAGAAGATGGGTACACTGTAGTCATAAAGGGATAGCCATGGTCATCAACAATACTCAAGTAGGGCGTGGCGTTTAAACAATGCTCAATTGGTACTAAGGGGCTGTTAGTATGTTTGATTATGAATATTAATAATAATAATAAAATTATCGTCAACTATCGATATTAATATTCAATAACACTTTAAAATATTTCCTAAATTCTGACCAGTTAATCTTTATGAACACACAGATTATATTTATGTAGTAAACTAATATCAATTATAACCAGGTACATATATTAATTTATTATTACAATCTTAAAGTAATTTAACACGCTATAAAAATCTTTAGATCAAATAATATTAAATTAAATTGTCTGGTACCTCTGTATTATGGACACAATATAATCTATAAATCCACCTTAACTCAAAATAAGTTACTAATCAAATATCACACATGAATTTTACTAGAATAATTTATTATTAGCCAGAAATATTTAAGGGATAGTATAGTTAAAATTAAAGTTTTATGATTCAGATAGAGCATGCAATTATAAACATCTTCCTAATTTACTCCGATTACCAATTTTTCTTGTTCTCTTGGTATCTTTATTTTAAAAAGCTAGAATGTAAGCTTAGAAGCCGGCCCATTTTTGGTTCAGCACCTGGGTAGCGCTTTCTGATTTGTGTCTAAATGTAGCCATCCAATCAGCAAGCGCTACTCAGGTGCTGAACCAAAAATGGGCTGGCTAATAAGCTTACTTTCCAGCTTTTTAAAATAAATATACCAAGAGAACGAAGAAGAATTGATAATAGGAGTAAATTAGAAAGTTGCTTTAAATTGCCTGCTCTATCTGATTCATGAAAGTTTAATTTTGACTATACTATCCCTTTAACCAATTCAATATATATAGCTTGTTTAACAACGTTTGGACCTCGCCTATATCTAAATCTCACAATGAAATCTTAGCTTAACTACCACAATCTAATGGGATTTCCAGAGAAATATAATTCAATATTTAGGCCAAAATAATATTATGTACTTCAATTAAACAACCAGAGATTTAACCACAATAATAAATGCAATTTCTAAAATATTTTACAGTAACTTCAAGTCAATTTATAAGTATAAAATACAAAAAAATTATTTTCCTCAATAGTCAATTAACATAAATATAAATATGCGTATTCTTATCTAAAATACCCTGGTCTATGCAATTTTAACTTTTAAATACAAAATTACACTTTTAAATCACAGCTTCAATTAAACGCCTGCTATAAAGAATATATTTGATTTAAAATATTAAATTATAAAAATCACCCAACATTACTAGCTACCAATATTTGAGAGTTTCAGTATCCCAGATTCCTCTTATTGTCATATAAAAGGAGATATTGCACACATTTTGGGAGAGAAGTGAGCCCAATAATCTCTTATCCAGAAAGAGGGACCCAACAGGGCTTGTTTTACAAAGGACTGTGTACTCACACTCACGTCACTCTGTAAAAATGGCAGCAAAGCAGGATTGCAACAAGGAAAACAGGCAACCACCTGTAATGCTCGTGGGATATCTCTCTATCAGACCAAACTTGGCCAGTAGTCTTCTTATCCCGGTGTCAAGTGGAATGAACGGAAATATCCCAGAGCAGAGTAAGTTAGTGAAATGAGGTAAGCAGTACTCACGGTAGACAGGGTAGTCCTTCAGGGCAATAAGAAGACAGAGAATTGCAAGACAGGCTGAGTCCGGCAACAGGAAGGCAATCCAGCAGTAAAGCAGTTCAGGGGTGAACCAATAGAAAGAGCAGGAACATGCGGGTATCAGCAACAAAGGAAATCCAGCAGAGTAACAGTTCAGGGGTAAACCAATAGAATGGTCAGACAGGCAGATTTCAGCAGCAATATGGCAATCCAGTAGTTCAGGAGTTAAGCAAGCAGAGTTAAGCAAGCAGTGTTCAGTAACAGTATAGCAATTCAGGGGTTAAGCAAGCAGAGTGGTCAGAGTTAAGCAAGTAGAGTTAAGCAAGCAGTGTTCAGTAACAGTATAGCAATTCAGAGGTTAAGCAAGCAGAGTGGTCAGAAAGGCAGAGTTCGGCAACAATATGGCAATCCAGTAGTTCAGAGGTTAAGCAAGCAGAGTGGTCAGACAGGCAGTGTTCAGTAACAGTATAACACTTCAGCAATTCAGGAATTAAGCAAGCAGAGTGGTCAGACAGGCAGAGTTCAATATCAGTATGGCAATTTAGCAGTTCAGGGGTTAAGCAAGCAGAGTAGTCAGACAGGCAGAGTTCAATATCAGTATGGCAATCCAGCAGTTCAGGGGTTAAGCAAGCAGAGTGGTCAGAAAGGCAGAGTTCGGCAACAATATGGCAATCCAGTAGTTCAGAGGTTAAGCAAGCAGAGTGGTCAGACAGGCAGTGTTCAGTAACAGTATAACACTTCAGCAATTCAGGAATTAAGCAAGCAGAGTGGTCAGACAGGCAGAGTTCAATATCAGTATGGCAATTTAGCAGTTCAGGGGTTAAGCAAGCAGAGTGGTCAGACAGGCAGGGTTCAGTAACAGTATAGCAATCCAGCAATTCAGTAACACAGCACCCAGGAGCACAAGAAGCAACGCCTATACTTGGGCAGTGAAGATAGTAAATGAGAAACTTACAAAGGCATAGAATTTGCGACACAGGAGATCCGGAATGGCTTCAGAGGGGAAGAGACGTGCAGCGATGATGTAATCGCTGCACACTCACAGGAACTACCACATCCCTGGCAACAGCCAGAGCGGCCCAAGGGAGCAGCGTGACACCACCAAGGCAAGGCTCAGTCAGTCACCAAAAAGAAGCAGCAAGGGGCACTCTCTTCCATGTGCAGAGCTTATATCAGTGATAAACTCCTCCCCATTTCTTAATGGCCAATAGAGAAATCTCTGGGTCTGGATAACTCTCATTGGCTATGGTAATTTTTGCAGATCTGTTTACTTAATCCCTCTCAATCAAGTATCTTTTTGGCTGCAATTCTCGCATCGACTATCGGAGGGCAGGCCCTTGAATAGAGTTTTTATTTAGTAAATGATTTAACTACAGAAATATATATTCCCTTATATATTAAGTGACTATTTGATGCACTAATGATGTCCTAGTATTGATAACAAATGGGTCAATTCCATATGTATGGGCTTATTTAATTTAAATGAGTATGTATTTTTACATACATATTTTTAGTATGTTTATCAGGGAAATTATTTAAGTCATAGATTTTGATCTGAGAAAAGGCATAGAACAAAGACCCTTTTGAAATGACCTCTTTTCTGAGACCGTGATCACTAGGTTCTTTGAAGTGACATATTTTATTATTATTATTGCCATTTGTTGTGGAGACGTAAAATCTGTTAGGAGAGTAATTTGAGCTTTCAGCAAAGGGGTGTCTGGGTCACCCACCTCACTAATTTACAAATGGTTAAAGAATTTTTATGTCAAAACATCTTTTTTAGCTAAAATGAAATATTAATTTATGTGGTACAAATATATGTACATATATATATATATATATATATATATATATACTGTATATATATATATACTGTATATATATATATATATATATACATATACAATGTCACTCACCTGTTCCCTGACAGGGCCCAAAGGGTGCCAATAAAATATCCCCACACCATTACAACACCACCAGCAGCCTGAACCGTTGATACAAGGCAGGATGGATCCATGCTTTCATGTTGTTTATACCAAATTCTGACCCTACCATCTGAATGTCGCAGCTGAAATCGATACACATTAGACCAATATTGTCCAATTTTGGTGGGGCTGTGCAAATTGTAGCCTCAGTTTCCTGTTCTTAGCTGACAGGAGTGGCACCCAGTGTGGTCTTCTGCTTCTGTAGCCGATCTGCTTCAAGGTTCGACATGGTATTCTGCATACCTTGGTTGTAACGGTTATTTTAGTTACTGTTGCCTTTCTATCATCTCAAACTAGTCTGTCCATTCTCCTCTGACATCAACAAGGCATTTTTGTCCACACAACTGCCACTCACTGGATATTTTCTCTTTTTCGGACCATTCTCTGTAAACCCTAGAGATGGTTGTGCGTGAAAATCCCAGTAGATCAGCAGTCCTTTAAATACTTAGACCAGCCCGTCTGGCACCAACAACCATGCCACGTTCAAAGTCACTTAAATCCCTTTTATTCCCCATTTTGATGCTCGGTTTGAACTTCAGCAAGTCGTCTTCACCACGTCTAGATGCCTAAATGCATTGAGTTGCTGCCATGTGATTGGCTGATTAGCAATTTGTGTTACCAAGCAATTAAACAGGTGTACCTAATAAAGTGGCTGGTGAGTGTATATTTTAGCAATTTAAGCATCAAACCTAAACATTAAAAAAACCGAGCAAAGATGGGTATATTGTGAGATAAATCTGAACAGGTTTTGGAGGCTTAACTCTCAACAATATAATCCTTATAATCTCCTAATATAACTCTAGTACAGGGATCAAATCGAGTGGGAACTCATGGGAACACTATTTTTGCAGGAGGAACTATGTTACCTCTGGACAGAGAACAGAAACACTTCTGAAAACAGTGCTGCTGGTTTGAGGAGCTGGACCACAGTCTGGTTAGAGGGATAGTGAGATCCTCTAGTAATGGGCAGTAACACTTCCTATAATACACTAAATGTAAGCATGTCAGCAGTCCTGCTGTTTGATCACCCCGCAATGTGTGTAACACCTGGTGCTTACATTTCTGTGTGGTTTGCTCTGGGGTTATTTAGCTCCCCTCAGCAGAAATAGGACTAATGCACCTTAAGTGGGTGTGGCAGAGGAGGATTCTTAGGCCCAACGGCAACCATTCAACCCTTCATTGGATTTAATTTGCTTTCATTAACCAAAGTGTATAGATTATATACAGTACATATAAATGCAGAGTGTGTATATGTATGTATATATATATATATATATATATATATATATATATATACAGGGAGTGCAGAATTATTAGGCAAGTTGTATTTTTGAGGATTAATTTTATTATTGAACAACAACCATGTTCTCAATGAACCCAAAAAACTCATTAATATCAAAGCTGAATAGTTTTGGAAGTAGTTTTTAGTTTGTTTTTAGTTATAGCTATTTTAGGGGGATATCTGTGTGTGCAGGTGACTATTACTGTGCATAATTATTAGGCAACTTAACAAAAAACAAATATATACCCATTTCAATTATTTATTTTTACCAGTGAAACCAATATAACATCTCAACATTCACAAATATACATTTCTGACATTCAAAAACAAAACAAAAACAAATCAGTGACCAATATAGCCACCTTTCTTTGCAAGGACACTCAAAAGCCTGCCATCCATGGATTCTGTCAGTGTTTTGATCTGTTCACCATCAACATTGCGTGCAGCAGCAACCACAGCCTCCCAGACACTGTTCAGAGAGGTGTACTGTTTTCCCTCCTTGTAAATCTCACATTTGATGATGGACCACAGGTTCTGAATGGGGTTCAGATCAGATGAGCAAGGAGGCCATGTCATTAGATTTTCTTCTTTTATACCCTTTCTTGCCAGCCACGCTGTGGAGTACTTGGACGCGTGTGATGGAGGATTGTCCTGCATGAAAATCATGTTTTTCTTGAAGGATGCAGACTTCTTCCTGTACCACTGCTTGAAGAAGGTGTCTTCCAGAAACTGGCAGTTGGACTGGGAGTTGAGCTTGACTCCATCCTCAACCCGAAAAGGCCCCACAAGCTCATCTTTGATGATACCAGCCCAAACCAGTACTCCACCTCCACCTTGCTGGCGTCTGAGTCGGTCTGGAGCTCTCTGCCCTTTACCAATCCAGCCACGGGCCCATCCATCTGGCCCATCAAGACTCACTCTCATTTCATCAGTCCATAAAACCATAGAAAAATCAGTCTTGAGATATTTCTTGGCCCAGTCTTGACGTTTCAGCTTGTGTGTCTTGTTCAGTGGTGGTCGTCTTTCAGCCTTTCTTACCTTGGCCATGTCTCTGAGTATTGCACACCTTGTGCTTTTGGGCACTCTAGTGATGTTGCAGCTCTGAAATATGGCCAAACTGGTGGCAAGTGGCATCTTGGCAGCTGCACGCTTGACTTTTCTCAGTTCATGGGCAGTTATTTTGCGCCTTGTTTTTTCCACACGCTTCTTGCGACCCTGTTGACTATTTTGAATGAAACGCTTGATTGTTCGATGATCACGCTTCAGAAGCTTTGCAATTTTAAGAGTGCTGCATCCCTCTGCAAGTTATCTAACTATTTTTGACTTTTCTGAGCCTGTCAAGTCCTTCTTTTGACCCATTTTGCCAAAGGAAAGGAAGTTGCCTAATAATTATGCACACCTGATATAGGGTGTTGATGTCATTAGACCACACCCCTTCTCATTACAGAGATGCACATCACCTAATATGCTTAATTGGTAGTAGGCTTTTGAGCCTATACAGCTTGGAGTAAGACAACATGCATAAAGAGGATGATGTGGCCAAAATACTCATTTGCCTAATAATTCTGCACTCCCTGTATATATATATATATATATATATATATATATATATATATATATATACTGTATATATAACAATAATAATTGTGAAGGGGGTAAAAGTCTTAGTAAGTTTCCACACTTTTTTTGTAGGACTTGATCCCTGCTCTAGTATGTACCTATAACAAAGTCATAAGTAACTGCTGTTAATCCCAAAGGAAACAACTATGAATCACACGTAATTTCCCCTACTCCCATTTCCCTGTACAGAACAGCCTGTAAAGTAGAAAGGATATTAGAATCCTATGCCTGCAAATAATTCAGCGGCCCATTTTATTAAACTTTATATACAGTAGGAGGGGCGGAGCCGGCCGCTGCTAAGATGGCAGCATAACTCCATAGCTCTGTAAGCCAACATAATTAAATCAATAAGATAAAGCATGTAGCAGCAAATCTATCATATCCTGAGATGGTAGGTGACATGTAGAGCACACAGAGCCGGGATCAGAGACATCCGTACATGCCAAGAGCTAAGGGGAAAATAGAAAAGGACTTGTGGCTGAGCGGGACGCAATTGCATAGCAAGAGAGTGATACGCCACATAGTCTGAAAACGAGCGGTAACGGAACATCTCACTGGACAGCACTTACCTATACTATACAGTTGGGGATTTCCTTTTCACCTATATGTTCTCCATGGCAACAGGAAACTCTCTTGCACCAAAATCTCAGAGATCCCAGAAATTTGCTCGGCCCTTGATATCGAATCTCCACCAGGTGTGGTTACGGAGGACTCACGGCCTCTGCCGCAACGCAAAAGGCGACAAAATGATACCAGCAAAGGGCAGAATGAATCATCTACTGTGGGAAAAACCCCATCCAAAAAAACTAAACTAAAACTAAAACTAAGCTAAAAGTTGGTTTACACCCCAAGGTTTAATAACAGTTAAATATAAGATCTAAAACTGTATGTGCGTGCAATACTATATGCACTTCAAAATATCTTCTAGTGGTATTTACTAGTCCTTGTTTAGGAAAAAGTTATTGTTATTGTTATTTTTGTTTTATTGTTTGTTTGTAACCTTGACTTCGGTTGTATATTGTCACAGTCATACAACACTACAGTTCTGACATACAGTGTTCCACGTGAGGTACATAGATACTCTTTCCCACTAAAGACCATACACCAAGGGGGAAAAAAAATGGGTAAACTCGTTAATATAATATCTCAAAATGCAAAGGGATTAAACTCCCAACACAAAAGGTCGATGGCTCTGATCGATTTGTATTAGAGGAAGGGAGATATAATATTCCTTCAAAAAAACCATTTCAGGAAAAGGAATGAGCCTAAATACTTTGGAACAAGATATACCCAACATTTCCATAGTTCAGCAAAATAAAAAAAAGTGGGGTTAGCATTTTAATCCATAAAGACATCCCGTTCAAGCTTATACAATCCACCTCAGATATGGAGGGCAGATTTATGGGTGTTTGGGCTACTCTATGGGAGTCCGGTGACCCTGATTAATATTTATGCGCCCAATGTGAAGAAACTTCCATTTTTTTTAAAAACTTTTAACAAGATCTTAGATTTTTCAAAAGGAGTGATCTTCTTGGGTGGAAATGTTGCATTAGACCCTATGCATAGTTCTGGTGCAGCACATAGACCTATAAAACATGTGACTAAATATTTGGGAAAATTAATGAGAGATTACAATTTATACGATGTCTTGAGGTTTGTGAACCCATCCAGAAAAGACTACACATTTTTCTCAGCACCACACCATTCCTATAGTCAAATAGACTATATTATGACCAATCAGAGTGGTCTAACAACCATACAGTCCTCAAAGATCTCACACACAACATGGTCAGACCACTCTGCAGTGATAACAAGATTTCACTGGCCAGACGCACCTATACGCCCCTTTAACTGGAAACTAGACGACTTAATATTGAATAACACCATATTAGCAGAAAGAGTAGATAAATCCCTGAAAGAATACTTTACAATTAATGCACAAGCTGATAGTGACCCATTCATGGTATGGGAAGCACATAAATGTTTCATGTGAGGCGAGTTTATTAAGTTCAAATCACACATGAAGAAAACCGCTAGGCAACGCTATGAAAATCTCTCAAACACCCTATCCCAAATAGAATATGCACATAAACAAGATCCACAAAATGATAAAATATACTTAGAGTTACAAAAATCTAGAGAATCCATTAGAGACCTCCTAACTAAAGAATATAATTTAATGGTGATAAAACTCAAACAACGCTTCTATTTTGAAAGCAACAGGAGCAGGAAATTATTAGCGAGAGCGCTAAAACTTAAAAAGTTTAAAACATACATACATGAGCTCACCACACCAACTAAAAATAAAGTAAAGACCACCCCAGATATCCTATCCCAATTTGAAAAATATTACTCAAAGCTATATAACATAGAGAACACAGATACCAGCACAGCTACAATGACAGATATAACATTGTATTTCACAGAGTGTCAATTACCCCATTTATCCACAGAGCAAGCCAAAGAATTAGAAAAGCCAATAACATCTGGGGAAATAACCGCAGCCATCACCAATGTAAACTCGGGAAAGTGTCCTGGCCCAGACGGTTACTCGGTACAATACTATAAAAAAATACACTTCTACTCTCACACCATACCTTCTGTCGATTTTTAATAGAATAACGAATTAAACTACATTCCCATCTAGTATGCTGGAGGCACATATTTCAGTGCTTCCAAAACCATGGAAACCTGCAGATTTACCCTCAAATTTTAGGCCTATATCGTTATTGAACTTGGATGTGAAAATTTATGTGAAAATTCTAGCAACTAGAATTAATAAATATCTACCTGAATTGATCCATCTTAACCAAGCTGGTTTTGTGCCACGTAGGGAGGCACGGGACAACATGGTGAAGGCCTTAGACCTTGTGGAATATACACAGACAAATCGAATTCCTGCGATATTCTTGGGAATTGATGCTGAAAAGGCCTTTGATAGGCTTAACTGGTCTTTCTTGCGTCAAACCCTCTCTAAATTTGGCTTTGGACCTCAAATGATGGCTAAGATCTTTGCACTATATACATGCCCCTCAGCTAGGGTTAAACTAAATGACTCCTTGTCACACCCTGTCTTCATTGGAAATGGGACTAGACAGGGCTGCCCCCTCTCCCCACTATTATTTGTTTTAGCTATGGAGGTGTTGGCTTCCAAAATACGACGCAATACTGATATTAAGGGTATTAAGATTCACGATACACAATATAAATTATCGCTTTACGCGGATGATATCCTAATGACACTAACACAGCCCCTTACATCCCTAAAAGCATTACAGATAGAACTTGATCTATATAGCTCCCACTCTTACTTTAAGATCAACACAACCAAATCAGAAGTCATCGGAATTTTGATGTCTGAAGAACAATTACAGCAAATTAGCAACCAATATAAATTTTCCATACAAAAAACCTCTTTAGCATACCTAGGGATACAGATAGCAAAGACACAAGACAAACTTTTTACACTAAATTACATGAAACTGTTGAAAGAGCTACAAGCAGAAATAAATGGGTGGAGACATAAATATCTCTCTTGGTTGGGCCGTATCCATGCTTTTAAAATGTCGTTGTTACCACGTATATTATATATATTTCAGATGGTGCCCATCCCACTTTCAAGAGCCTATTTAAATAAACTCCAGGATAATATAAACTCTTTTGTATGGCAGAACAAAATGCCAAGGGTCTCAAAGAAGATTATGTATAGAGACAGACACAATGGTGGTTTAAGTGTACCTAATGTGTTATACTATAAAGCATCTTTATTTATACTATAAGCATCTTTATTAAATAGAATTATAGGTTGGTGCAAACATATTAAGGATAAGGAATGGGTAAAGTTGGAACATGAGCTGGCAGATACAAAAAGTTTGGGCAGCCAATGTTGGCTGAATAGAAAGCAAAGGACACTCAACAAATCACCCCCAAGTTTAGTATCAGAGACGCTAGAAATATGGGACCTCTTCTTAAAAAACAAAAAGGATCTCTTCTGTATCTTTTCTCTTCCTTCTCCCTTAACCCCTTTACTAGCAAATAATGACTCTCCAGTGGGACATAACACGATCAAGGTGGAGGGCATGGACATATATTGTGGGGTACCTATAGCTTACACACTATATAAATTACAATAAGTACAAATCAGATACTATCAGACCACTTACCCCCTTTGAATCCATGTGCTACTCTGCAGACACTTCGAAAAAGGGGCTATCACAGTCATATAAATTAATATTAGCAATGCATTCACAACAACTACCATCTTATACCAAGGTATGGGAAGATGAACTACAGAAGACTTTGACACCAAAAGAATGGCAGATAATATTTCACCAAATGGGGAAAGCCCCATCTTCTATGAATATCACAGAGACCAATATGAAGCTACTCACCAGATGGTATCTGACCCCAAAAAGATTATCTAATATTTTCCCAAGCACTAGTAAGTTATGCTGGAGGGGGGGGTGATCAGGAAGGAACGCTCTCACATATATGGTGGAAGTGCCCTTTATTGGGGCAATATTGGAATGACATACGAATAGAAATAGATAAGTTGTTAGCAATCCATTTAGAAAATGACCCATTAGTATTTTTATTTAATAGAACTCCCAAAATAAAGTGTAAACTGAGATCAACACTGCTATATATTATGTTAAGCGATGCTAAACAACTAATTCCAAGGTTATGGAAAAGTTCTAGAAACCCTAATGTTCAGGAGTGGAGAGAACAGGTATCAAGACTATTATCCCTAGAAAAATACCACTACCAGCAAACTAATCGTCTTGAAGAGTATTATTCTATTAGATTTCTATGGGAAGAATATATAGAGGTAGTAATGGTATAATCTGAACAAGTATAAGTATATATTGGAGTTCTAGTGGGTAATACGATTGACATGATGTCTTAGGCTATGACTTAGATAGAAAGATCTCATAAAACAAGACCAGAGAATTGTGTTTCATTGTGAGTTAGGCCCCCTAGAAAGATAGGAAACAGTTATGCTGTGACAGTCTTATAATATGATTATCAAATATGAAGTCAGGAAGCAACATATTGTTATCTTATTGTTGTATTTTTGCTATGTTTTTGATTTACTTTGTGTTTATTTTATTGATTTGTAAGATGAAAATTCAATAAAAAATTAAATTAAAAAAAAAAACTCTATATACAGTATTAGGAAACACACAATATTTTTTAATAGCATACTTAAAAATGTATAATAGAAGTTATGCTATGTTTAATTTTTAGTTAATAAAGCATTTTGATTTATTATTATTTATCACTGGCTATTGCCAATATAGCTTGGTTAACCCCTCTACACAATCCACGCTCTCTGGGTATTGAGCAGGACTTCACCTGTGTGTTTAACCCCTTTGTTGGGGTTAAACACAAAGTAGTGCAGGGTCACTAGTCTTACAATTACATACTCTAATGAATTAGAGCACATCATGTTTCGACTATTATGGCCCTTTAAGTCAATTTACAGAAAACATCATTGCAGATATTCAAATACTGTTCATTAAATCTCTAGGATTAAGCCAAGGAATAACTTTAAATTATGACTTTCTGTCTCAGGACTTGAGTGTGGTGCCATATAATTTGACAGATGCATTTGGAATGCTTGTTTACTGCAATGAATTGTCCCAGAGCCATCCAGTCCTCCCTCTTGTGCAACACAACCTGAAGAGAGCAGTAAATCCAGGAACACACCTTTGTTCTGCATCTGAGCAGTTCACAACGCAAGACTATGAAAAGGTAAGGCTTTCAGCAGAGCTCCCCATCATACAGCATCCTGCCCATTATGTATCTGACCCTGCCCTTTGCACACTAATTTTTCTTCCCTGCCTATAGCAGCTTAGCCCCTCAAAAAATGTGGGTCACTGCCCACAAGCCCCCTCACATTCCAGTCATATCCAAGAAATGTTGGGAGTCATGCTTTTAGCATATGTAAAATATTTATAGTTATGCCTGCACACTGCCAGCCATCATGAGTTTCATTTCCAACACCACTCAGACCGTTTAAGACCAGTGCCAGTATCTCGGAAATGCTTTTAAAGCTATCCGGTAGCCTCCGTACCTTGCACTTCCTGTCTGTTATGCTGGCTGCTCTAAGCTTCTTTATGTTTAAATCTTTTTATTACATTTTTCAAACAGGTCATACAAGAATACACAAGCAAACATACTTTGTTATATATCTATATAAGGACCTTTTGAGTTTATAATTACATCAGAACCTTTACACGAGTGCTCAATTGAGCTTCTTGATAACATGACAGTATCTTTAGTTCTGCATTTTTATAATCAAAGTCCATTGTTGAAGTACAGAAAGGATATAAAGTTTGTGTATTTAACATAGACTAAATTATAAAACAAACTAAACTTGATGCTGTGCCTCGGATTATATAATAGACTTTTAATAACATCTTCGAAATCTAACCTCAATAAACTAGAGATACATATTTGTTTTTTGATCTCTCAAGTGGATACCTTTACTGATCATAAGTAGGACTTACACAGATTTTTCCTAGCCTCCTTTAAGAATCCAGTAGAACCATATTTTGTTGACTGCTTCTTTGTTATCTGAGGTCCAGGCAGCTGATTCATACATTTGATAAGTGTAAGTGATATTGTGATATATTTCAGCCCAGGTAGGTGATCCCGTTTTCCAATATTTTGCTATAAGATTCCTAGTAATTGTACATTGTATTTTAATGAATGTGTTTATAGTTTTGTTGAATTTTTTGATGTGTTTGTGTAGAAGGGCTTGGGAAATAGTGAGATGTATTTCTTTATCGAAAAGTGAGCTAAGTATGAGCTAAGTAAGAGATGATAGGGATTTCCATATATCCTTTATAATGCAGCAGTCCCACCACATATGACGATATGTGCCTATTTCCCCACAGCCTATATATAACAGAATTTCATGTTGGTATGGGACATATGTGAGGTTTTAATAGGTGTCAGATACTAACGGAAAATGGTTTTCATTGTATTCTCCCTCAATTGTGTACTGAGTAATCCTTTGTTCGCTGAGCTAAAAATATTGTCCCATACCTGTTTCTCCAGCGTAATTTCTAATTATTTTTCCCAGTTTATCATTACCGAGGTTTTGTTTTCATTAGAGGACTTCTGTATAGCTAAGTATAATCTTGAAATGGTATGTTTCAGTCTATGTGTTAAATTGCAGATTACTTCTAATGTGGGAGGGTGAGAAGATATTTTTTGGATAAATTTATGCAGTGAAGATGTCAGCTGTAGATATAGATACCAATGTATTTTGTGTGGTTAAAGGATGTCTCAAAGTCTTGAATATGTTATAATCTGTTTGTTCTCCAGGAGGTCCGCCACTCTATAAAGGCCTTTATTCTCCCACTTATTTATCTGTTTGTGGAAGTCTTTAGGAAGTAAATATCTAATTGGTGTCATTATTGATTTAGTGGGTAGAAGCTTCTTACTTTTGATTAGCTTGAACCAAAGATATGACATGTGGTCTGTCACAGGTGATGTATATTGTGTATGAGATCAAATTTTTGGGTGTGTATTCCAGATTATATCATCAGGGTGGTTTCTGTCTTCTAAGTCAGATTCTAAAGATATCCAGATGGCCTCCCTTTTTAACCCCCAAATCAATGCCATTTGTTCCAATCTAGCTGAGTGATAATAATCTAGAAGGTTATGTGAACCCATTCCTCCTATTGTATTATGTTGTTCCCTCCTATGAATGCTAAGATCTAGTTTGCAAGGTATTGAGTTCCGAGGAGGGGACTTTTTTTTTTTTTTTTTTTTTTTTTTTTTTTTTTAAATATCATCTTTATTGGATTTTATATACAACACAATTCAACCAAATTAAAAAAAACATTTCTCTTATCTTGATATGTATCAAAACCATTTTTTCTAAACACAAAATTAACTATGCAGTATACCCCTATTTGCCGTCAAAAAAACCTCACTACTACGCGTATTCCTAGCCTTAGTATATTCTAAACTCATATTTATCCTTCATGCATTGAGTTACTGCAATCAATTCCGTGTCTATCCTCCTTTAGCAGAGAGAGAAAAAAAAAAAAAAAAAAAAGGAGAGGGGAAAAAAAAAAAAAAAAAGAGAGGAAAAAAGGGAAAATTATTCCCTCCTATCCTCCCTACCCCCCTCACCCAATCACTCCTCTAGGGACATTCCCCCATATACTAGGAAAATTACCAGCCAATATTTGAAGTTGAACATAAATCGAGTCTCTCAGCGGTTTGACCATCACAATTTGCGTCTCTAATGGAAATGATAAGATGAATAATTTCCATTGCTTAAAGAAACCCTCTAATCGACTATCAGTCTGATTGGGAAGATTCAATTGGTCAGATATAAATTGTGCAATCAGAGCATTTTTAAGCTCTTTCACACTAGGGGCTGCTTTAGCTTTCCAGGCTCTTAATAACATATTTCGCCCTAAAAGTAAAATCATGTTGATTAATCCAACTTGCTTCAAAGTTTCATGTGATTGAACCAAAAAGAATATATCTAATGGTTGTATATGATAATTCAAATTAAGAATTGTTCGCATCCAATACATTACTTTCAACCAAAATTGACCAATTTTTTGACAAGCCCAAAAGCAATGCATAAGATCAGCTTTAACAGCAGAGCACTTGGGACAGCTGATCGTTACCTTATACCAAGCAGACAACTTTGCAGGAGTCAGATAGGTCATAAAAGAGATCTTCACCTGGGATTCTCTCCATGCAGTCAACACCCAACTTTTGTCCATAATTTTAAATGTATTTGTTATAATTTGACTATTTATCTCAGGGAGGAGACTACTCCATTTTGCAACAATATATTCTCTTTGTTCATTGGAAGGTCCAAGATTAAGAAGCATATAAAACGGAGCAATAGAATATAAACCGTGTTGAAAACTATTGATTTGAGATTGAAATGTAAATATCCAATCCTCTCCATAATTTTGTTTAAGTTCAGATATATAATGTCTTATCTGTAGATAAGCAAAAAACTCTTTATTCGAAAGTCCAAATTGTTGTCTTAGTTCGGCAAAAGACAGGACTGTTAAATCAGATTTCAACAACTGTGCAACAAATATCAATCCTTTAGAGAGCCACAACCTGAAAACCTCTACAGACATACCTGGAACAAAATTTGGATTCCCTGTAATGGGCAGGTATTTTGATATATATGGAGAACATCCAGCAGTACACAAAATTTTTGCCATGCGCAGATAATATTTCTATATGTTATCAAAGAAAAGAGTGAAGAGGGGAGTGCAGTCATAGGACAATGTAAAATAGCATCCAATCGAAACGGGATTACGAAAGCTGTCTCCCATGCAACCTCAGAAACCTGATTCTGTTCGGTTAGCCAATCAACTGCGACCTTTACCCGCGCTGCTAAACTGTAAAATTGTATATTTGGGAGAGATAAACCTGCCGCATCTCTACTACATGTGAGTCGTGCCACAGCAACACGAGCCCTAGCTCCTTTCCAGAGTAATATGGAACATGCCCTATAGAATTTATTTATATCTATTTTTTTTATGGGAATCGGAATATTTTGAATAAAATAAAACACTTTAGGAAAAAGAATAGTCTTTATAAGTGTAGCTCTAGCAAACAGGGAGATGGGCAGATTCTTCCATCCTTCCATTCTTTCCCTACACTCCTGAAAGCATTTGGTGAAATTAAGTTTATACCATTCTTCCGGATTCACACTTAGTCTGATACCAAGATATGTAATTTGCGTAGTCTCAGAAAACGGATGTTCAATATTCTGCTTTTTTCTATTAATCCATAATAATTCGGATTTAGTAAGATTAATTTTGTAACCCGAAATTGCCCCAAACAATTCTGTTGATTCTAACAAAAGAGAAAGACTTTGTGCAATGTCACTCAAACACAAGATTATATCATCTGCATACATTAATAAAACAAGTTTTTGATCTCCTATACTAATCCCCTTTAATTGTTGCCGAAGTAAAATTGCAAAAGGTTCTAGGGATATATTAAATAGCAGTGGTGATAAGGGGCAACCCTGTCGGGTGCCCCTCTGGAGTATTAACCGTTGTGAGGTTTCCCCGTTAATTAATAATGAAGATATTGGAGAGCTATATATCAACCGTGTGAATTCTAAAATATGTCCCGACAACCCGAATTGTTCTAGTGAAAAAAATAAATGCAGCCAAGAGATGCGGTCGAACGCTTTCTCCGCGTCGACCGTTAATAACGCCAAATCTGGTATGTTATTCTGCTTTGTTAATCTAAGTTTGTTCCAAAAAAAATCAAGCAACATCATGATCTTACGCGTATTTTTAATAGGGTTTCTCCCAGCCATAAACCCTGACTGATTTTCATGAATTATTGTTCCTAGATGAGACTTTAATCTTTTCGCTAAGATAGATGTTAAAAGTTTGTAATCCGTATTAAGGACCGATATAGGTCTGTAAGATTCTGGTAACTCCAAATCTTTGTTTTTTTTTTGGGATCAAGGAGATCAGCGCAGCAGCGAAATATGTGGAGCACTTAGTATTCTCAATAAAATAATGATTAAATAATTTCGTAAGGTTTGAGACAATCTGTAACTGCAGTATCCTATAAAATTCAATAGGGAGGCAGTCTGGGCCTGCAGCTTTGTTAGTTTTAGCAGCTTTAATTGCTGCATAAACCTCTTGGTCTTCAATTGGTTTATTAATTTCTGCCAAGCCTTCTGACGAGATTTTAGGAATCTTAATCTTGTCCCAAAATTGTTTCTGTCTATCCAAATCATAGTCCTCAGCTTTATATAAATCAGAAAAATATTGGTGAAAAATTTTACAGATATCTGAATTTTTAGTGAATCTATTTGTTTTAGATCTAATGGCGGTTATCATGTTACGATGAGTTGTTTTAGTTAACTTAGCCAAAAATTTGGCTGAGCGTCCCGCAAACCCGCCATATAGAGCTTTCTGCCTTTGTATTTCGGCAGTAGTTTTCTGCTGGATAAAAATATCTCGGGCTGTTTTCGCCTCTAAATATTTCCGCCATTTCTCGCTAGAGTGCTCTCGCAGATATGCTGTGTACGTGTTTCTCACACGGTTATTCAATTGTATCTCTTGGTATTTAAATTTTCTTTTACGCTTGCATAGGTACGCCTTGATTTCACCGCGGATTACGGCTTTCGCCGCTTCCCAGTATACCTCCGGTTTGTCTGCATAAGAATTATTGAAAAACTCGTATTCACGCCATTGATTACTCAACCAGTTCTGAAATTTTATATCATTTACCAGATACTTAGGAAAAAACACCGTTTGACTGGGGACAGTTTGTCTATTTATTATATTCAGCAGCAATGTAATTGTAGCATGATCTGAAATCGTTATATCTCCGATATCTGCTTTCCAATCCCAGCCAATCATTTTATCTGCGACCAAAAAGAAGTCTATCCTTGACAAGGAGCGATGCCCCTTAGATAGACATGTAAAGGCTCTTACATCTGGATTTTGGTTACGCCAGACATCTATTAACCCTAATTGGAACAAAATTCCCGGAGGAGACGAGTCTTCCTATCCCGCGGGGAGCTAAATACTTCCTTGTCTCTATCTAAAATGGGCTCCGCTACTAAATTAAAATCTCCTCCCACTATAAGTTGTTGTCCAACAAATTTATGGAGATATAGTAGCATCTTATCCCAGAATACCCTGTCCATTTTATTGGGGACATAAATGTTGCAAAGTACATAACGACTCTTATTAACAGTAATTTCGACTATTAGAAATCGCCCTTCCGGATCTCGTTTAATTGATTCTATCTTATATTCCCAATTTTTATTAAAGAGGATAGCAACTCCTCGTTTACAAGATTTAAAAGGGGAGGCGATCACCTCTCCTACCCAACTAGTCTGTAATTTCAAAGTTTCCGAGTCTTTTAAGTGTGTCTCTTGGAGGAAGGCGATATTAGGTTTAAGTTTTGCCAAATGTTTAATTATCGCCTTCCTTTTTATTGGGGAGTTTATGCCCCCTACATTCCAAGATACCAAACTAAGGTTATCCAACATATACCCCGAAAGATAGATTCAACTGGGCGACACAACATAGAAACATAAATCTCTAAGGGGCATGCATGCCGCGAGAACAGGTAAGGGGTGAGAGAGGCTGGGAGGAGAGAGGGGGAGAGGAAAAAAAAAAAAAAAAAAAAAAAAAAAAAAAAAAAATTATAAACACTTGTCCGGCAACATAAAACAATCCATATTCCAATACATAATAATCAACACCTTTTTCTTTTCTTTTTGCAAATGACAGCTTGACCATCAAAATAACATGATTCATATTCCAATACAAAATAATCAGCATCTTTCCTCAAATTATTGTTAAATACAACAGATCAATTCACATATTTTGTACTTGCTCATACAATATCCATTTTTTTGCAAAAAGACAACGCTTCCTCCCTATTGTTCACTACATAAGAAGTTCCCGCCTTGTTAATTAAAAGTTTTGCGGGGTACACCAATCTAACATTATATTCAGCTTTGAGGAATTTATCAAAAAAAGGGGCCATTTCCTTTCTTTTGGCTCTAGTTTCTGTAGAAAAATCTTGATAGATCCAGATCCTATGTGTATTAATATTAAGGGCATTAAGCTTCCTATAATAACTCAAAAATAAAACTTTGTCTTGATAATTGACAAACTTAAAAATAACAGGTCTCGGCCTGGAGATAGGGCTATTCTCTCTAAGTATCCCAATTCTATGGGCTCTCTCAATCAAAAATGGTGTAGAAGGAGGTGGAATCAAGAGGGCCTGAGGCAGGGTGACCGAAACAAATTGTAACAAATCTCTGAATTCAGTTGATTCAGGTAGGCCAATCACTCTCAAATTATTTCGCCTCGACCTATCTTCAAGGTCCTCTATTCGATTCTGCAGCTGAGTGATGGCCTTATCCTGAATATCCGATACAGAAACGACAGAATTCACCCTATCCTCTAAATCGGACACTCTTGTCTCCACCTCGTCCATTCTAGCTGTGAATTGCCTAATCTCTTCTGTAAGATTAACTATCTCCGTCTTAATTTCTTGTTTAACTGCTTCTAGGTGCGGTGTCATTACTTTTGCCATTTCAGCCAAGAATTCTGACATATCACTGCAAGAAAAATTCACAGTTCCAGTTTCTTGGGGGGTGTCTTGAGATGTATCTATGTGTTTAGTATTGCCTCTCTTGTCCTTATACTTGGGTGGCATTATAGGTGAGGCCCCTTTCTGGTGGGAGATGTGTCTCTCCATTCACCACGGTGTAATGTGTATTTACAAAAATTATGCACAATTCTTCCGTGCGTGTGAGTGTATTTATTCACTGCAGCCCCCTAAGGGGTTGTAGCAGGATGCAAAAAAAAAAAAAAAAAAAAAACAACAACAAAAAAAAAAAAAAAAAAAAAAAAAAAAAAAATTTAAAAAAGTGTATTGTGAGAAAAGGAAAACTTCTAGTGTTGTGATACCTGTGATGTGTATCTAGTGACAATGTGGGATAATCCTTACTGTATATATATCATTTTATGCTCTGTCACCCCCAATCGGGTAGTGACAAGGTGTGCAAGAAAAAAAAAAAAAACCAGGACAGGAGGGGCGCTGTTCCCCCTTAAGACTCCTAATTGGCTTTGTTCTTTACTGATCCTTAAAGCAGAAACAAGCAACATCCATGTTTTACCAATTATCTATTATTCTTAATGCAGACTGATACTTCCGACAAAGCTCTCAGCAAGAATACTTAATTAACACTATCAAGTCTGCAAAGTTTCCTTAGTAGGCAAAGATAATTTCTCAGAATGGTTAGACGAAATTAATACAGATGTTAAATATTGAGTATCTTATCACAATACAGTTTACACTAGATTTCAATATACACGATTCAATCTTGTTCTTAGTTAACCTTCTAACTTAGGTCTATATAGCAACCATTCTCACAGTTCACAACATAGAACGGCAGATCTAAACACCAGAGTAGTTCCAGGATAGAATATCTCAATTTCAATTTCAAGAAGATATTTTCAGGGCCTCTGTGACTTTCCAAGCAAACCCGCCAGTAAGCGTCTCTTGGACCCTATTTCTCAGTTTTCTATATGGGAACAATATAAAGACAACTTTTCCCCCACAATCGCCTTCCACTGCAGAGTGCCTTAACAATAGGCAGCAGAGACACTATTCCTAGGTTTCCTGTAGTATATATTACATGCTAGGAAACCTCATGCTTCCAATATTGTATCCATATGTCTCTTATACAGGAGGTTGGTATTTGCAATTTTTAATCAACATATAAGTGCACGTCTCCTTAATGTTACCCAGACTGTAACAGCGCTTTGTAACACAATTATTTGTAGGTAAACAACTTATGGGGTTCCTCAGAGTGTAAGTACTTTACAGAGAAGCTCTTCTTTCAGCTCCAATCCACTGAGGCTTTATTTTCAAAACCCACGCTGATCTTTAGAAACCCCACTTCATTTACCTTCGACAGCTCCTCTCACAGAGGCTATTAAAGAAATGTTCCTTTTGTTAGAGTTTAACTTTAGCCACTCACCCAGTCTTCAGGGTCTACTCATGCTACTGCTGCTACTTCAGCGACTTATGGAGTTTACCGGGGCCTTTCTCCACGCTGCTGCAACCAAGCCGGTTTTTTCCTTTCTGCTGCACCTTCTCCTCTTTATTCCAAAACAGGCGCTTCACCACAACACATGCTAATACAGGGGCCGTGGGATTTGCCCATCCCCCGCTAGCATTCTTGCTGTTTCCCAGATGGGAGATCTTTCCCGGCAAACTCCACTTTCCTTCTTAGTAGCGCACCATAGACCGGCTATGCGTAGAGGATATTATTGCTGTGTAATCCGGTCACCTTTACCCGGTCTGCACCATGCTGCAGTTACAGCTTGCACCTCCGTCTGCTTGTTTGTAGAAGCTTCACTTAGTGTATCAGGTGCTGTATAACCGGCTAAGCTTGGACGCCTAAATCCAGTGTATTGGAGCACAGTAACGGTAAAAGGG
The DNA here is from genome assembly GCF_027579735.1 of Bombina bombina. NCBI lineage: Eukaryota > Metazoa > Chordata > Amphibia > Anura > Bombinatoridae > Bombina > Bombina bombina. The sequence continues at coordinate 922,492,919 of NC_069503.1, forward strand.
GTGCTTTAGCAACAAAGCTTGTTTTTTGCCTCCTGTAGACTTCCCACCGTGATCAATGGATCTCCTGCCGGCCCGAGTCTGTACAATCCGGGCAAGGTAGACTACGGTAGATTGGTAGATCTTAAAGTCCCATAAACTTAGGACAGCGAGGTACGAGGTAGCTACCTGCACGCTACCTGTTAACTCCGCCCCAAACGGAAGTCTCCCCGAGGAGGGGACTTTGATAAGTAGAGCACGGAATAAATATAGAAGGCAGGGTACGATGGTCATTTTAACTGCTGATAAACGACCCAGCCAAGAAAAAAATATAGGATTTCCATCTCTGGAGGTCTTTACGTATATTTTTGAAAAGGGGAACATAGTTGTATTTGTAGAGATGTTGAAATTGGGCAGTCAGCTGGATTCCAAAATATTGCCCATTTGAGGTAAAAATGTATCTCTATATTTTTAAGGGTATGTGGAGTTACAGTTATGGGTAGTGCCTCACATTTGTCCAAATTAATTTTGTATCCAGATAGGGAGTAGAATTTGTCTAACGTTTGGTATAAATTTTGGAGGGTGATGAGTGTTTTCGTGATTGTTAGTAGGATATCATCCGCAAAAAGGATTAGTTTATATTTAGTATTCTTTATTTTAATTGCTGATATATCTGGGTTTAATCTAATGTTGGCCTCTAGAGGTTCGATGCATAGAGTGAACAGGAGGGGAGATGGCATCCTTGCCTAGTCACATTGAGTATAGGAAAGAGCTTAGATCTATAGCCAGCTGACATGACCTGTGCTATGGGTGAGGAGTATATTGCTGTTAAGGCGTCTATAAATTGTCTGTCAAACCCCATATGGTGGAGTACTTGTAGCATATATTTCCAGTCGATTCTATCAAACGCCTTCTCTGCATCCAACGAAAGGAGCAGAGAAGGCGTCCTTGTCTTATGTAGATAGTGTATAATACTGATCATACGTCTAATATTGTCAGAGGCTTCCCTATCTTTAATGAATCCCACTTGGTCCAAGTGTATCAATGATGGTAAAATTTATTTGAGACAATGGGCTAGGATTTTGGTTAAGATTTTCAAGTCTTGATTAATTAGGGAAGTTGGGCGATAGCTAGAGCAGTATTTATGATTTTTGTTCCGGCTTAGGTATAACCACGATTTTGGCTTGAACCAATTCGGTTGGGATCGGGTACCCCTCCATAACATGATTTCAAAATTTTGTTAGGTGGGGGCTAAGGGTGGTTCTGAATAGCTTATAATATTCCCCTGGGAAGCCGTCAGGTCCCGCTGCTTTACCTGGCTTTAGGTCTTTTATAGCCAAAATCACTTCAGATTGTGATATGGGGGAGATAAGGGATTGTTTGTCTTCCTCTGAAATATACTTTAGGTGTGAGTCTGTTAAAAAGTGTCTTAGCACTTAGCAAAATGGGTTTCTTCTATAAAGGTAAGACGAGTCCACAGATTCATCCTTTACTTGTGGGATATTATCCTCCTGCTAACAGGAAGTGGCAAAGAGCACCACAGCAGAGCTGTCTATATAGCTCCTCCCTTAGCTCCACTCCCCAGTCATTCTCTTTGCCTACTCTAAGTACTAGGAAGGGTAAAGTGAAAGAGGTGATAAAATATTAGTTTTTAATTTCTTCAAGCAAGAGTTTGTTATTTTAAATGGTACCGGTGTGTACTATTTACTCTCAGGCAGCAGATGGATGAAGACTGCTGCCTGGAGGATGATGATCTTAGCATTTGTAACTAAGATCCAGTGCTGTTCCCACAGAGGCTGAGGAGTACAGGAAACTTCAGTGTGAGGAACGGTTTCATGCTATGCAGCAGTGAGGTATGTTCAGTCATATTTTTCTGGAGAGACTGTGTATTTCAGAAAGACTGACATTATACCCAGGAGGGTAAGGGTAAGCAGTAATCCTAGAGCTAAAAGAAGGGCATTACTTAGCTTGCATATGGGGCCAATTACAAATATGGTTGACACTGAGTTGTAAATGTTTGTGGGCAAACGTTTTTATGATTTGGGAGTGCTTTTGGGCAACTTTATTGAGGGCACACATGGCTTAACTTTTGGGTCTCAGAACCCACATGGCTAGTTATAACCAATCTGGTGCAGTTCTTTGAGGCTGTGGAGATATCGAGTGAGATGGGCGGGGCCTATTTTCGCGCCTCAGATGCGCAGTTAGTTTTTCTCAGCAAGCAGCAAGCTTTAACTCCTGAGGGCCCTGGTGTATGTTTTGGGCCAAATCGAAGCTTTTACCCCACACTTACGATCCCTGAGGGCAGGTAGGGCCACAGCAGGGCTGTGGCAAGGTGCTGAGAGTGTTTTTTCCGGATCTGGGCTTATTTTCAATCTGGTTTGCAAATTAAGGGGTTAAATGTTAAAATTCCTTGTGGGGCAATCTTAACTACTTATATTGTGTCTGCATACAAAAATTTAAAAAATTTGGTGCATGTTTAGGCTGTTTTGCAGAATGTATGCTTTTTTTCTCCTAAAGGCGCAGTACCGTTTTTTAAGATTGTTATTTTTTTCACTAAATAAAGTGTTTTCATGCTTGTTTGTAGTCATTACTAGCCTGTTCAACATGTCTGACATTGAGGAAAGTCAATGTTCAATATGTTTAGAAGCCATTGTGGAACCTCCACTTAGAATGTGTCCCTCATGCTCTGAAAGGTCAGTAAATTGTAAAGAACATATTTTAGCTACTAAAAGTATGTCACAGGATGATTCTCAGTCAGAAGGGAATCAGGTTATGCCATCTAATTCTCCCCAAGTGTCACAATCGTTAACGCCCGCACAAGTGACGCCAAGTACTTCTAGTGCGTCTAATTCTTTCCCCCTGCAAGATATGGCCGCAGTTATGAATACTACCCTCACAGAGGTTTTATCTAGGCTGCCTGGGTTGCAGGGGAAGTGCAGTAGGTCTGGTGTGAGAACAAACGCTGAGCCCTCTGACGCTTTATTAGCCATATCCGATGTACCCTCACAATGTTCTGAAGTGAGGGATTTGCTGGCTGAGGGAGAGACTTCTGATTCAGGAAATATGTTCCCTCAGACAGGATCAGATATGACGGCTTTTAAATTTAAACTAGAACACCTCCGCTTATTGCTCAGGGAGGTTTTAGCGACACTGGATTATTGTGACCCTATTGTAGTTCCAGAGAAATTGTGTAAAATGGACAGATTCCTAGAGGTTCCTGCCTACACTGATGTTTATCCGGTCCCTAAGAGGATTTCAGAAATTGTTACTAAGGAGTGGGATACACCAGGTATTCCGTTCGCTCCCCCTCCTACTTTTAAGAAAATGTTTCCCATATCAGACGCCGTGCGGGACTCGTGGCAGACGGTCCCTAAGGTGGAGGGAGCTATTTCTACCCTGGCTAAGCGTACAACTATACCTATTGAGGATAGTTGTGTTTTCAAAGATCCTATGGATAAAAAATTAGAGGGTCTCCTGAAGAAAATATTTGTTCATCAAGGTTTTCTTCTCCAACCTATAGCGTGCATTGTTCCTGTAACTACTGCAGCGTCCTTTTGGTTCGAGGCTCTGGAAGAGGCTCTTCAGGTTGAGACCCCATTAGATGATATTCTGGATAGAATTAGGGCTCTCAAGCTAGCTAATTCTTTCATTACAGATGCCGCTTTTCAATTGGCTAAATTAGCGGCGAAGAATTCAGGTTTTGCCATTTTAGCGCGTAGAGCGTTATGGCTTAAGTCCTGGTCTGCTGATGTGTCATCAAAAGCTAAGCTTTTAGCCATCCCTTTCAAGGGTAAGACCCTATTCGGTCCTGAACTGAAAGAGATCATTTCAGACATCACTGGAGGGAAAGGCCATGCCCTTCCTCAGGATAAGGAATTTTCGTTCCTTTCGAAACTTCAATGGTGGCCCCTCTACCTCTTCCCCTGTTGCAAAGCAAGAGGGGAATTTTGCTCAATCCAAGTCAGTCTGGAGACCTAACCTGACTTGGAACAAGGGTAAACAGGCCAAGAAGCCCGCTGCTGCCACCAAGACAGCATGAAGGGGTAGCCCCTGATCCCGGACCAGATCTAGTAGGGGGCAGACTTGCTCACTTCGCTCAGGCTTGGGCAAGAGACGTTCAGGACTCCTGGGCTTTAGAAATAGTAACCCAGGGGTATCTTCTAGATTTCAAAGATTCTCCCCCAAGGGGGAAATTCCATCTTTGTCAATTGTCTGTAAACCAAACAAAAAGAGAGGCGTTCTTATGCTGTGTAGAAGACCTATATACCATGGGAGTGATCTGCCCAGTTCCGAAAACAGAACAGGGGCAAGGGTTCTACTCCAATCTGTTTGTGGTTCCCAAAAAAGAGGGAACCTTCAGACCAATTTTGGATCTCAAGATCCTAAACAAATTACTCAGAGTCCCATCCTTCAAGATGGAGACCATTCGGACTATTTTGCCGATGATCCAGGAGGGTCAATATATGACCACTGTGGACTTAAAGGATGCGTATCTACACATTCCTATCCACAAAGATCATCACCAGTTCCTCAGGTTCGCCTTTCTGGACAAGCATTACCAGTTTGTGGCTCTTCCCTTCTGGTTGGCCACGGCTCCCAGAATTTTCACAAAGGTGCTAGGGTCCCTTCTGGCAGTTCTAAGGCAGCGGGGCATAGCTGTGGCGCCTTATCTGGACGATATCTTAATACAGGCGTCAACTTACCAACTAGCCAAGTCTCACACGGACATCGTGTTGGCTTTTCCATTCCTGGGAACTCTGATAGATTCGGTGGACATGAAAAATTTTCTGACGGAGGTCAGGAAATCAAAAATTTTATCCATCTGCCGAGCTCTTCATTCCATTCCTCGGCCGTCAGTGGCTCAGTGTATGGAGGTAATCGGTTTAATGGTAGCGGCAATGGACATAGTTCCGTTTGCTCCCTTGCATCTCAGACCACTGCAACTTTGCATGCTCAAACAGTGGAATGGGGATTATGCAGATTTATCTCCTCAGATAAATCTAGACCAAGAGACCAGAGACTCTCTTCTTTGGTGTTTGTCACAGGACCATCTGTCCAAGGGAATGTGTTTCCGCAGGCCAGCGTGGGTCATAGTAATGACGGACGCCAGCCTATTGGGCTGGGGTGCAGTCTGGAATTCCCTGAAAGCACAGGGTTTGTAGACTAAGGAGGAGGCTCTCCTCCCAATAAATATTCTAGAACTGAGAGTGATATTTAACGCGCTTCAGGCATGGCCTCAGCTGGCGTCGGCCAGATTCATAAGATTCCAGTCGGACAATATCACGACTGTAGCATATATCAATCATCAGGGGGGAACAAAGAGTTCTCTAGAGATGATAGAGGTTACCAAAATAATTACGATGGGCAGAGACTCTCTCTTGCCATCTATCAGCAATCTATATCACAGGAGTGGAGAACTGGAAAGCGGAACTGGGAAGCGGAACTGGGAGCGCCAGACTTTTCATCCGGGGGAGTGGGAACTCCATCCGGAGGTGTTTGCACAATTTATTCAGCAATGGAGCACACCAGAATTGGATCTGATGGCGTCTCGTCAGAATACCAAACTTCCTCGTTACAGGTCCAGGTCAAGGGATCCTCAGGCAGTACTGATAGATGCTCTAGCAGTACCCTGGTCGTTCAACCTGGCTTATGTGTTTCCACCATTTCCGCTCCTTCCTCGTTTGATTGCTAGAATCAAACAGGAGAGAGTTTTGGTGATTTTGATAGTACCTGCATGGCCACGCAGGACTTGGTATGCAGACCTGGTGGACATGTCATCTCTTCCACCATGGACTCTGCCACTGAGACAGGACCTTCTGATTCAAGGTCCGTTCCAGCATCCAAATCTAGTTTCTCTGCGACTGACTGCTTGGAGATTGAACACTTGATCTTATCCAAGCGGGGGTTCTCTGAGTCGGTCATAGATACCTTGATTCAGGCTCGAAAGCCTGTCACCAGGAACATTTATCATAAGATATGGCATAAATATCTTTATTGGTGCGAATCCAAAGGCTACTCATGGAGTAAGATCAGGATTCCTAGGATTTTGTCTTTTCTCTAAGAAGGATTAGAGAAGGGGCTATCAGCTAGTTCCTTAAAGGGACAGATATCTGCTTTATCAATTCTACTGCACAAACGTTTGGCAGATGTTCCAGACGTTCAGTCGTTCTGTCAGGCTTTAGTTAGAATCAAGTCTGTGTTTAAACCTCTTGCTCCGCCATGGAATTTGAATTTAGTTCTTAAAGTTCTTCAAGGGGTTCCGTTTGAACCTATGCATTCCATAGATATTAAGCTTCTATCTTGGAAAGTTCTGTTTTTAGTTGCTATCTCTTCGGCTCGAAGAGTTTCTGAACTATCTACATTGCAATGCGACTCGCCTTATCTTGTTTTCCATGCTGATAAGGTGGTTTTGCGTACCAAAGCTGGATTCCTTCCTAAGGTTGTTACTAATAAGAATATTAATCAGGAAATTGTTGTTCCTTCTCTGTGTCCTAATCCTTCCTTTAAGAAGGAGCGTCTGTTGCACAACTTGGACATGGTTCGTGCTTTGAAGTTTTACTTGCAAGCGACCAAAGATTTCCATCAAACATCTTCTTTGTTTGTTGTCTATTCTGGAAAACGTAGAGGTCAAAAAGCTACGGCTACCGCTCTTGCCTTTTGGCTGAAAAGCATCAGAGCGGTGGCTTCCACATGGACTTTTAAAAATAATGCTTCTGTTGAACAAATTTGTAAGGCTGCGACTTGGTCTTCGCTTCATACCTTTTCCAAATTTTACAAATTTGATACCTTTGCTTCTTCGGAGGCTATTTTTGGGAGAAAAGTTCTTCAAGCAGTGGTGCCTTCTGTTTAACCATCTGTCTTGTCCCTCACGTTCATCCGTGTCCTGTAGCTTTGGTATTGTATCCCACAAGTAAAGGATGAATCCGTGGACTCGTCTTACCTTTATAGAAGAAAAGTAAATTTATGCTTACCTGATAAATTAATTTCTTCTATGGTAAGACGAGTCCATGGCACGCCCTGTCATTTTAAGACAGATTATAATTTTTTGAGTTAAACTTCAGTCACCTCTGCACCTTGTAGTTTTTCCTTTTTCTTCCTGTACCTTCGGTCGAATGACTGGGGGTGGAGCTAAGGGAGGAGCTATATAGACAGCTCTGCTGTGGTGCTCTTTGCCACTTCCTGTTAGCAAGAGGATAATATCCCACAAGTAACGGATGAATCCGTGGACTCGTCTTACCATAGAAGAAATTAATTTATCAGGTAAGCATAAATTTACTTTTCTTGAAGGAACACAACATTGGCCTTGAGTCTGTAATATTGAGACATAGCCATCTTACGTTTGATATCTGTGTTTAACCATCTCACATTATGTGAGATTATATGTAGTTGTTGGGTCATGGTGATCTATCTAAAAAGTAAGCTTTTGTTCTTAGTGGGGCTATCCATCTGTCTTTTCTTATCGATTGATGCATCTCTTCTGTATGAGGTTTGTGAGTGTGGTGAGGTTATGAAAGAGTAAGTGAATCACAGCATCATTATATAATAAACAATCATAAACAGACATAGAATTAATGGATCAATAAAGTAACAATAAACAATAGAATTCCCCTGGCATAGGGGCCATCAGTTGCACTTGGGTTCGCCTGGGAGTGACGAAAAAACTAGTGGCAGCAACGATTAACTCAATATATTAAAATATAATCTAAATAAGCTAGTAATAGGGAACGGTGAGTTGGGGGGGGTGAATATGTGAAGATTGGCTAAGGGGTAATACCTTATCTAACAGCTCATCTGGTAGATTTATTCTATTAACTGGGTAGGGGCACCTATATTCCAATGACGTGGTTCCTCCTTATTAAAATTAAATGTGGTGAAAAGGAAAGGATACATTACAAGATTAGTGACCTGAAGACAGGTCCGTCCTTCAAGCAAATTGTACCATATCAGGTACACTGTCTTAAAGGGTCGTCACTTAGAATTTCAGTTCTAGAAACATTCAGGTCTTGTGTTTTTTTCGGTTTACTCTGGTCCACTTGGAAGAGCTGGGGGCAGATGTAGATTTCACTTGCTCTAGAGGTCGTCGATCAGGTGTTGTAGAAGGAATAGAAGGGGCTTCAAGGCCTAGAACTGTGCAGACCTCCTGTAGATCATCTGCATCTGTGATGGTGATGGTTTTGTTATCTCTTCTGATGTGTAGAGCCAAAGGAAAGCCCCACTTGTACTGGATTTGATGTTTCCCTAGCAGTGCCATCAGATGCCTGTAGGATTTTTTCCTTGTCTTGAAAGAAAGTCATCTTGACGATAACATCCCTAGGTGGGGCGCCTTCCTTGGGCTTGGGTTTAAGGGCTCTGTGCACCCTTTCAATATTGTATTTGGAATCTGTATCTTCTCCTGCTATCTGTAGAAATAGATGGTAGAGGTAGGGGTGGAGGTCTTTGTTTAAAATGGTTTCTGGGATCCCTTTTAACCTGATATTGTTCCTCCTACGCCTATTTTCCAAATTTTCAAGTTTATCTTGAACCTCAGAGAGGAGTTGTTGCTGGTCTGTGTCTGGGATATTGTGTTTACCTCATCTGTAATTGTTTCTTTGTGGTCCTCTAGAACCTCTATTCTGCTCCCTAGGTCAGCAATGTCTGCTTTGATTTCAGAAAGACTGTTGGACACCGAGGTGTGAATTGAGTCTATATTGTTATAGAGATGTCTTGTTTAGAGACTAGGGAGCGTATGTCTGCCTTCGTAACTGGATTATGCTCAATTTCTGAATGAGGTGTTTCTAGGTTTAATTCAGGAGCCTCTTCCTGATCGAGTAACGGTGGGTCTGTTGTTTTACCTTCTATTGCAGGTTTAAAAAATGTTGACATGGCTGAGGATTTATTTGTTCTTTCCCCTTTTGTTGGCCTCCTAGTGGACATGTTTCTTGCGCCTGACTAACAGAGATGATAATAGTTTACACCGGATAAGGTGTATACTAGGATAGTATGTCCTTTTGGGACCTTTTAACTTTTATGTTGATATAGGATGTTGATAACCTCCTCCGAAGGATTTGGAACGTTATTGAAGAGAGGATTGTGTTGTTTGGCCTTTCTAATGTTCACCAGCAATCAATAGTATATCAGAGAGTTCTCTCAGTAGTAGTTGTGTGTAGATTACTGGTAGATTCAGGGGTTACTTAACCCCTTAATGACCAGACCAATTTTCAATTTTCTTACCCTTAAGGACAAGGGCTATTTTTACATTTCTGCAGTGTTTGTGTTTAACTGTAATTTTCCTCTTACTCATTTACTGTACCCACACATATTATATACCGTTTTTCTCGCCATTAAATGGACTTTCTAAAGATACCATTATTTTCACGATATCTTATAATTTACTATAAAAAATGATAAAATATGAGGAAAAAATGGAAAAAACACACTTTTTCTAACTTTGACCCCCAAAATCTGTTACACATCTACAACCACCAAAAAACACCATGCTAAATAGTTTCTAAGTTTTGTCCTGAGTTTAGAAATACCCAATGTTTACATGTTCTTTGCTTTTTTTGCAAGTTATGGGGCAATAAATACAAGTAGCACTTTGCTATTTCCAAACCACTTTTTTTCAAAATGAGCGCTAGTTACATTGGAACACTGATATCTTTTAGGATACCCTGAATATCCCTGGACATGTATATATTTGTTTTTAGAAGACAACCCAAAGTATTGATCTAGGCCCATTTTGGTATATTTTATGCCACCATTTCACCGCCAAATGCGATCAAATAAAAAAAATTGTTCACTTTATCACAAATTTTGTCACAAACTTTTGGTTTCTCACTGAAATTATTTACAAACAGCTTGTGCAATTATGACACAAATGGTTGTAAATGCTTCTTTGGGATCCCCTTTTTTCAGAAATAGCAGACTTACATGGCTTTGGCATTGCTTTTTTGGTAATTAGAAGTCCGCTAAATGCCGCTGGGCACCACACGTGTATTATGCCCAGCAGTGAAGGGATTAATTAGGGAGCTTGTAGGGTTAATTTTAGCTTTAGTGTAGTGTAGAAGACAACCCCAAGTATTGATCTAAGCCCATTTTGGTATATTTGATGCCACCATTTCACCGCCAAATGCGAGCAAATAAAAAAAAATGTTACATTTTTCACAATTTTAGGTTTCTCACTGAAATTATTTACAAACAGCTTGTGCAATTATGGCACAACTTGTTGTAAATGCTTTTCTGGAATCCCCTTTGTTCAGAAATAGCTGACTTATATGGCGTTGGCATTGCTTTTTGGTAATTAGAAGGCGGCTAAATGCCGCTTCGCACCACATGTGTATTATGCCCAGCAGTGAAGGGGTTAATTAGGGAGTTTGTAGGGAGATTGTAGGGTTAATTTTAGCTTTAGTGTAGTGTAGTAGACAACCCAAAGTATTGATCTAGGCCTAATTTGGTATATTTTATGCCACCATTTCACCACCAAAAGCAATCAAATAAAAAAAATTGTCTACTTTTTTACTAATTTTTCACAAACTTTAGGTTTCTCACTGAAATTATTTACAAACAGCTTCTGCAATTATGGCACAAATGGTTGTAAATGCTTTTCTGGGATCCCCTTTGTTCAGAAATAGCAGACATATATGGCTTTGGCGTTGCTTTTTGGCAATTAGAAGGCCGCTAAATGCTGCTGCGCACCACACGTGTATTATGCCCAGCAGTGAAGGGGTTAATTAGGTAGATTGTAGGGAGCTTGCAGGGTTAATTTTAGGTTTAGTGTAGAGATCAGCCCCCCACCTGAGACATCCCACCCCCTGATCCCTCCCAAACAGCTCTCTTCACTCCCCCGCCCCACAATTGTCCCCGCCATCTTAAGTACTGGCAGAAAGTCTGCCAGTACTAAAATAAAAGGGTTTTTTTTGTTTTTGTTTTTTAAAAACACATATTCTGCTGTGTAGGATCCCCCCTTAGCCCCCAACCTACCTGATCACCCCCAAACAGCTATTACCCTCTGCCTTTACCTTGCAGTGCGCCATCTTGGGCACTGGCAGCTGTCTGCCAGTACCCAGTTTACCAATAAAACATTGGCTTTTTTAATTTATTTTTTATTTTTCTGTAGTGTAGCTTCCCCCTTTCAAAAACCAACCTCCCACACCCTCCCAGATCACTTAGATTAAAATGTGTACCCCCTCTCTACCACTTAATTCACAAAGTAATGTCTCATAGTGTAGTGTTCTCACCCACTCCCGGCCCATGCACGCAAATACCCGCCACCCCCGTGCACGCGCGTGCGTCCGTGTGCACCCCTGGCACCCCCGCCCCCTCTTATTCCTTCCTAGCATTGATTGCCGTCCACCCGCCTCCCACTACGGCTCCCACCCGCCAACGATCACGGCCATCAATGTCCGATACAGAGAGGGCCACAGAGTGGCTCTCTCTGCATCAGATGCTTGTAAAAGGGTATTGCAGGATGCCTCAATATCGAGGCATCACTGCAATACCCTGAGAGCTGCTGGAAGCAATCGCTTCCAGCACTCAATTAGACAAATGACGTACCAGGTACGTCCATTGTCACTAACTGACAGTTTTTGCAGGACGTACCTGGTACGGCAGTTGTCATTAAGGGGATATAAGGGTCCTGTATCAATGTTGCAAATGAAGATTTTTCTTGGGCCCCTTCACCAGTTAATTGTGTATATTGCAAATCTTTGTGTCATGCCTTCATATTATTGTGAGTAGGGGAGCGATATAAGCATGCAGAGTAAATGATATTAGCTTTAAAGGTTGCATATACGCATTTATATTATTAGTACTCCAACTATTGAACGGCTGTCTGGATCGTCATCCCCTGTGCTGAGTTGTTTTCCAACATATGTGCCTCCTAAAACTGCTGAGCTTTGAGTGGAATTCTAGCTCATTTGCTCTATTTCAGTGTTATGCTGCCCGAAGCTGAGTTTTCATATGGCCATCTCTGAGCGCTTCCAGGCTCTGCCCCCATCTTGAAAATTTAAGGGGTTAATAAAGTTGTCTGCAAAGATTTGTCCCCTTAGCCTTAAGTGTTCTGTATCTGATGTCTAGGTGCAGCTGTATAGTATTATGCCCCCAGTGAGCTTAGAGATTGCTGCTGTACTGAGGACTTAGCTTTCAGTTCAGTGTGGTACTGAAGATGGCTTCTTTTCCTGCCCAGAGTTTCTTGGCAGTGATCCCTTCTCTCTCAGTAAGTGGCAGTCTGAGGTCAATGTATTTCAAATATAACTGTAAACTGCCTAGGCTTGAGGACACCAATATTATCTGTGGTGATGTATAGATAAGGGATGTCCCCCCCCCCCGCCTTGTTGTGTTTAACCTCCCGTGCCTCTTATGTCCCACTGTGTACTCACTGTCAAAGAACGGCAAGCAGCTGATGGCGGTCCACACCGTCCCGAAATTTGCAGCAAAAGACTGCTCTCTGGAGCGGAGCCCCGACCCTCCGGAGTGCAATTGGGATAAGCAACAACTGTTCCTTCTCTCTTCAATGGCGGCACTACTTGCTCTCTATGATGTTGGATCTGCTCGTATACTTTTGCGATTGAAATAGCTATTTAAGTGGATGCGATCCACTTCTTGATGGAGCAGTGGCAGTTGGCTTGTATTATCCCAACTTTTGGTTCAGGGATAACACTTTAATATATAGTTTTAAATGTTGGTATAGCTGAGCTCTTTACAAGTACAACCGCTCGATACAGCAGTTTGCTCCGCACCTCCTCTAAGCTTCTTTAAAGGGACAGTCTATTGAAAATTGCTATTGTTTAAAAAGATAGATGATCCCTTTAGTATCCATTCCCCAGTTTTGCATAGCCAACAATATTATATTAATATACTTTTTACCTCTATGATTATCTGTATGAGTGAGCACAGTGTAATCTATATGTCTATATAAACCTTAGAGTTTATAAGGTATATTAACCCCTTAGTGACCAGACCACTTTTCAATTTGTTGACCATCTGAGACCAAGGCTGTTTTTGCAATTATTGCGATGTTTGTGTTTAACTGTAATTTTCCTCTTAGTCATTTACTGTACCCACACATATTATATACTGTTTTTCTCGCTATTAAATGGACTTTCTAAAGATATGATTATTTTCATCATATCTAATAATTTACTATAAAAAAATATTTAAAATATGAGGAAAAAATGAAAAAATGCACTTTTCTCCTACATTGGTGTATCCGGTCCACGGCTTCATCCTTACTTGTGGGATATTCTCAATTCCTACAGGAAGTGGCAAAAAGAGCACACAGCAGAGCTGTCCATATAGCTCCCCTCAGGCTCCGCCCCCCCAGTCATTCTCTTTGCCGCTCTAACTAGTAGCATCTCCACGGGGGTGGTAAAGAGTATGTGGTATTTAGTTGTAGCTTTTTATTCTTCTATCAAGAGTTTGTTATTTTTATTTTTAAATAGTGCCGGGTTGTACTATTTACTCTGCAGCAGAAAGTGATGAAGATTTCTGCCGAGAGGAATATGATTTTAGCACCAGTAACTAAAATCCATTGCTGTTCCCACGCAGGACTGTTGAAACCAGAGAACTTCAGTTGGGGGGAACAGTTTGCAGGCTTAACTGCTTCAGGTATGATCAGTCATTTTTCTAACAAGACCTAGTAATGCTAGAAGACTGTCAGCAATCCCCTCTGGGATTAGGGTTGCCACCTTCAATACAGAAAAATAAGGGACGCCTGCCGCAGCGGGGGCCTCACCCCTAGGGGCCACGATGACCACAGGCCCGATGACGGTCATATTCCACACAGCCATTGGCTGCATATTCCAGTGACCTATTATAACTGTCCCTAAATGATCACAGCAGAAAAGGTAAGTTACAACATGGCAGCTTCCATTGTTTAATAGACATTAAAACATTAAACTTATTTTGTCACTGTTTAAACAACTAATGAAACTTTAAAAAATACATCTTCATGTTATTCTCAGACTAATCTTTTCCTTGAATGCATCTTTCTATCTAAAATTTATTTTGTGTTTAATGTCCCTTTAAGGCTCTTCTGTGCCAAAAAAGAATAGTACACACATGCCTTATATTCTTGCTCACTCCTCAAGCACCCCCCTCTTGTGCTTATCAACAACATTCACTACAAATGTAAAGATCTCTAAAATTAGCTAAAGGTTCCAAATTCTTACGTTGTTTTATGAAAACTATTCACTATAGCATGGCATACCTCTAAATGCAGTCCTAGAAGACAAAAAATGAGAGGCGCTCTTGGTGCAGCAAATTCCAAACAGGGGCAAATTATGAATACACAATATATACCATGTACTCACAAGTAAAGTTGCACAAGCAGTGCAATATCGTGCAGGCCGAAACTTCTGAGCCGTTCGGCTGACTCACAGTGGCTGAAGCAGATGGTATCCAGAATGAGGCTCCAATCCTGAAACACGTCACCTCTTATGAACGCCAACAGAAACCGATCAGTGCTATAGAAATCCAGCACTCGGCTGAGAGTCCAACCAGGTTTTTCACTCCAACAACACCGGAGATAATAAAGGGTCCAGAGCAAGACTTAAAATAACATACACACTTTATTAAAACATATAAAAGTGTTGCTTAGCAACGCGTTTCTCGGCTGAATGCCGTTTCATCAGGCTATTATTTTGTTTATGGTCTTGCTCTATTTAAACCCCTTCTAACCTATCAGCGGCTTTAAAATTTGGCGCGCCTCCTAACACGGCTCTATTAGATTCCTAACATTGGTTAATACAGCTGAGAGCCAGTATCCAATAAAATTCAACGGTTAAGGCACTCCTCTGAAATGTGGTGCATCGTCATAATCATCATAATAATGACCGTGGGATTTGTTTGGACTAGCGCATATTACTATTATGCTCAGGATGATCTAGGCATAAGAAATTAATATAAACATAAACATAAAATGTTCCTTATACTAACCTTATTAATACTGTAAAAAAAAAAAAAATACTGTAGTGTTCACTAATGAACTATATTATCTCTAGGTTACTACAATAAAGATAACCCTTACGTGCAGTTAATACCTTTGCTACCAAAGTAATAAAAAATACATATACAGATATGAAAATCTAAATATATCAATGGGATAACTAATTTACTCTAAGTTAATGCTAATAAGCTTATTTGACACTGGCTCATAGATGTATAATGTTATACCCATTGTTACCAACATTATAAAATAAATACATTCCAATCACATTTGTTATTAGAACAATACATAAATAAAAAAACATTATTATTTGATAAAAATAAAAATAAAAAATATATATAAAATTGAAAATAAAATTAATAAATGAAAATAAAAATAAAAATAATAATAATTGAAAATTAAAATAAATATAAAATTGCCCATACAAATAACATAACAAAATAAAATACCATGAACAGATATAATACATATAATATATAATATATATAATATTTTGTAATTTCATAAAGAATATGAAGGTACTCATTGTTCATTCAAGATGTAAACTTAAGCTGTAAATTGGGCACATAGGACATATTAGAATTCATCGTACCCCCTATCTATCTAATCCTAATGTTATGTGTGCTGTGAATTTATACTTATATAGTATAAGAAAAAAAATTTTTTGTCAAGAATAATTAATATTAAAAGTGAAATATGTGAATAATTACACTAAATAAACTCTATGTTGGCGTGTTATGTATGGAAGGTGTGAATGACCTATGTAGGTATATGAATGTCAATAATTTACCACTAAACATATAAATACATATAATTTATATCAATGTGTATAAAAATTAAAATTAATAACGCTAAGTGAACTCTATGTTGGCGTGTGATGTGTAGGAAAAGTGAATGACATGTGTGTGTTTATATATATCATAATTGAACGCTAATCATATAGACATAAATATAAGTGCTACAGTGAACTAGTAAACTATATATAAACCGGGAAATGTGTATATGTGAGGGGGCAGGGCAAGTGGGGGGGGGTTGGGGGGGTAACTCAGATAGATAAAGGACAAGCTAATGTGGTAATAACGCCTAGAACTAGAATAAGGCGATGATGAACTTTTAGACAAAGGATTACATTAAAAGCATTAAAAGGCTGCTAGATCCACATTCAAATTCAATCCCATAGGATGAATAGTTTTTAGTTTGTGGATCCAGTAAGTCTCCCTTTGTCTTAGTCTCATAAATCTATTATAAAGGTGTGAAATAGGGACTTCTTCAATGGGAATAATTGTATAACAATTTGGATCACCATTATGTTTTGAATGACAATGTTTAATCACGCTGTGCGATTTTTTGTTCCTCAAGATACTACAATAATGCTCGGACCACCTATGGCTAAGGCGTCTAATAGTGCGGCCTATATACTGGATTCCGCAAATGCAGGATAGCAAGTAAATAACATAGTGTGAAGCACAAGATAATCTGCTCCTAATCTTGTAAGATTTTTTATTTACAAAGGAATGGAATACTGTCTTTTTATTTTCAATATGATCACACATCTTGCAATTTTTTATGTTACATTTATATGCTCCTCTTGTAGGTGGTCGGTGATGATTAATCCGTTCGTTGGCTGTCCTATTAACTTTAATAATATTCTTGTGTTTTACTACTTTACTTGGTGCTAAGATATTCTTAAAATTTGGTGCTCTTTTATACACTATAGAAGGTTTTTCACCGAACAATTCACTTAAAATAGGATCCCGTTTCAAAATTCTCCAATGTTTGTGCAAAATATCACTAATGAGATTATAGTTACAATTAAATTGCGTAATAAATCTAATTTCTGGAGCTTTAGAAGTTTCCCCAATAGGTTCCTTATTTACTTGAAAATATCTCTATTTTCGATTTTGTCACAGTTAAAACTTTGTTCTATAATGCTCAAAGGATAGTTTTTTTCTGTAAATCTCTCTTTTAAAATAAGACTTTGTTTTTCATAGTCAGAAAGTTTACTACAGTTACGCCTGATTCTCTTAAACTGTCCATATGGGACATTCCTTTTCCAAGGATGATGGTGATTACTATGAAAATCTAGATAGCTATTGCTATCAACAGTCTTGAAATGAGTACTACTATCTATTCCTCCCATATCATTAAGTGTCAGACATAAATCCAAAAACACCACTGTTTTGGGATGAATACAACTAGTGAATATCAAACCTTTATCATTACGATTAAGGTGATCCACAAATTCCTGAGCTTCTGCATTAGTCCCTTTCCATAAAAAAATCAAATCATCTATAAACCTGCCATAGAACACCAGGTTCGCCGCAAACTCAGGGCGATATACATATTGCTGTTCATAATGACCCATATACAAATTTGCAAAGCTTGGGGCGAACCTGATGCCCATGGCAGTTCCTTTAACCTGTAAATAAAATTCATCCTGAAACATAAAATAATTATGCTGTAATATAAATAATATAAGTTGTAAAATAAATTGTTTCTGGAGTGGGGGTATATACCAATCCTCCTCCAAAAAAACAGAAATGGCCTCCACTCCTAAATTATGGGGAATGTTGGAATATAAGGCCTGTACGTCACAGGTTATCCACCTAGAATCTGCAGGGACATTTAATTTGTTTAATTTCATCAAAAGATCGGAGGAATCTCTGATGTGAGAGTCGAGATTAATCACATACTTCTGAAGGAAGTAATCTACATAGGCCGATGCATTTTCCGTTAGACTACCTATGCCCGCCACTATCGGTCTCCTCGGAGGATTTTTAGTATCCTTGTGGATTTTGGGGAGATGATAGTAGAAGGCACAGCTACGTTCACGGGGAATCAAATACTCTTTTTCCTGTTTGGAAACTATACCCTCCTGATGGGAAAAATTGACCAAACCAGTTAAAATTTTGAGATAATCGGGGGTAGGATCTTTAGCCAGAAGAGAGTAGTAGGATTTATTTTCTAAAATATTTTTAGCTTCCTTGATATAGTCCCCCAAATCCTGGAGGACTATACCACCACCCTTATCGGCTTGTCTTATGACCAAATTTATGTTGTTTGTTAAAGATTTTAAAGCTCTCACTTCATTCGGGAACAGGTTTTTATGTTTAGTATTTTTTGGGAGCATCTCCAATTCCTCCAACACTAATTCCTTGAATATCTCGATATAACTATTGTTAGAGGTTGGTGGATTAAAATTGGACTTGTTTCTGAGATTTGTCTGTATATAACCCTCTCTCAGTTGGTCTAGGAGGGTATCAGGTTCATATATCGGAATATCAGAAGTTAACCTTGCTTCCATATTATCTGTTAAGATGGGTAATACATTAAGCTCTTTCAATTTACGCTCAGCAAAATATTTTTGCATATTTAATTTTTGGGTGAATCTATTAAGATCCACAAATAAATTGAAGATGTTGTGGGAATTGGAAGGGCTAAAGGATAATCCTTTGCCCAATACCCTTATCTCGTCATCAGTGAGTTTATGACTAGATAAATTATAAATCCCTTTTTCTAATCTTTGTAATCTTGTTTTTTTGATGGTGGTCCTGTGCCCTCTGCACCCCCGTCTGCGTATGGTCTTTTTCCTTTTTGGGACGATACCTTTGTGGGAAGGGGTTCTAAATAACTGGCAATTTTCCTTTGCGACCAAGACTGTTGTCTTGGTCTCTGTTCTAAAAAAAGAGGAGAATTGTCAGAGGCTCGCCCAGGTTCGTGGTCACCTTGGTTTGGTGTCACGGAAGAAGTTCCATTTACCAACTCAGGGTTCAAATTGTCATTCAAAATCTCATATCTATTAGAGGTGGTCACTTGTTGTGGGGGAAAACGGTCATTATAATTTCTTGTAAAATTGTTAGCTCTACTATCAGTATCATAAGAATTCTGATTATTATGCCATACTGGTTTATTTGAATAATACCTTTCAGAATAATTATAGTATGCAGAGTTGTTACTTGAGTTGATTCTGTGGTGGGTATTATGCCAAGAGGTATTCCCCTGATTGGACTGTGGTCTATCATAGCCACCATTTCTATGTTGATTATTTCTACCTACTGTAGTCCAAGAATTCTCCCTAGGTCTAGATGTGGGAGTGTCACGCTTGTAATTATCAGAATGATGAATGTCAGTCCTAGGATGTTGCATTGTGTCAAGATTATGATTGTCTGTAGGTCTAGTCGAATAAACATTTGGTTTATGTATCTTGTTACCAGTTTTATTTTTATTATTAAACCTCTGTCTCCCATGATTATACGTATGGATTTCTCCTCTGTTGTAATCACCTTCATCTCTTATCATTTTGCGATTTTTATTTGCTAACAATTCTTTTTGATACTCCTCTACCCTCTGTAATGTTAATTTATTCAATTCCTCATACTCCGTTGACGTTTTAAACTGTTCTAAATGTAATTGCAATTTTTCAATTTCAGTAGTAATTTTAGCCACTAGTGTCTCTCTATGTGAGATTAAAATTGTCATTAAACGAATAGAGCAATCACCTAAGGCCTCTTCCCATTTCTGTATTAAATTTGTATCATCTTTGAATGAACAATTTTTAAAAATCCTCAACCCCCTGGGTACTTGTTTTTTTCTCAATATATTTCTTTAACATTTCGGCATCCCACCAGTGCCTGCACTCGGTATTAATTAATTCTTCTAATTTAGAAAATGAGGAGTGTAAAGATAGATCTTCCACATTACTATCAGGACCGAGTGTAGGAAGGGTGGGTGCAACCGTAGAAACCATTAATAACCTCTTGTTATATTCACTCTTCTGATTTGGGACTTTGATAGGCATATTAAATATATACAATTTTTTGTTATCTAGGTTTTTATATTATTATTAATCATTTATTATTTTACAGTTTATCTCGTATGGTCTTAATCTATGCCCCTAATACTAACAGGCTTGAAAATTGATTTTATATACGCTCATATTTTCGATTTATATTGGCGCACCTCCTATATAGACCCTGATAGTGCAGCTATTTAGGTTTCTAGTGATTTTCGTTTTCATTTGTTTTTTAGAGGTTTTTGCTGCCATCATGTTATCTGTTAATGAAAGAGTTAACAAGAGGTTATTAATGGTTTCTACGGTTGCACCCACCCTTCCTACACTCGGTCCTGATAGTAATGTGGAAGATCTATCTTTACACTCCTCATTTTCTAAATTAGAAGAATTAATTAATACCGAGTGCAGGCACTGGTGGGATGCCGAAATGTTAAAGAAATATATTGAGAAAAAACAAGTACCCAGGGGGTTGAGGATTTTTAAAAATTGTTCATTCAAAGATGATACAAATTTAATACAGAAATGGGAAGAGGCCTTAGGTGATTGCTCTATTCGTTTAATGACAATTTTAATCTCACATAGAGAGACACTAGTGGCTAAAATTACTACTGAAATTGAAAAATTGCAATTACATTTAGAACAGTTTAAAACGTCAACTGAGTATGAGGAATTGAATAAATTAACATTACAGAGGGTAGAGGAGTATCAAAAAGAATTGTTAGCAAATAAAAATCGCAAAATGATAAGAGATGAAGGTGATTACAACAGAGGAGAAATCCATATGTATAATCATGGCAAACAGAGGTTTAATAATAAAAATAAAAATGGTAACAAGATACATAAACCAAATGTTTATTAGACTAGACCTACAGACAATCATAATCTTGACACAATGCAACATCCTAGGACTGACATTCATCATTCTGATAATTACAAGCGTGACACTCCCACATCTAGATCTAGGGAGAATTCTTGGACTACAGTAGGTAGAAATAATCAACATAGAAATGGTGGCTATGATAGACCACAGTCCAATCAGGGGAATACCTCTTGGCATAATACCTACCACAGAATCAACTCAAGTAACAACTCTGCATACTATAATTATTCTGAAAGGTATTATTCAAATAAACCAGTATGGCATAATAATCAGAATTCTTATGATACTGATAGTAGAGCTAACAATTTTACAAGAAATTATAATGACCGTTTTCCCCCACAACAAGTGACCACCTCTAATAGATATGAGATTTTGAATGACAATTCTCCTCTTTTTTTAGAACAGACAACAGTCTTGGTTGCAAAGGAAAATTGCCAGTTATTTAGAACCCCTTCCCACACAGGTGTCATCCCAAAAAGGAGAAAGACCATACGCAGACGGGAGTGCAGAGGGCACAGGACCACCATCAAAAAAACAAGATTACAAAGATTAGAAAAAGGGATTTATAATTTATCTAGTCATAAACTCACTGATGACGAGATAAGGGTATTGGGCAAAGGATTATCCTTTAGCCCTTCCAATTCCCACAACATCTTCAATTTATTTGTGGATCTTAATAGATTCACCCAAAAATAAAATATGCAAAAATATTTTGCTGAGCGTAAATTGAAAGAGCTTAATGTATTACCCATCTTAACAGATAATATGGAAGCAAGGTTAACTTCTGATATTCCGATATATGAACCTGATACCCTCCTAGACCAACTGAGAGAGGGTTATATACAGACAAATCTCAGAAACAAGTCCAATTTTAATCCACCAACCTCTAACAATAGTTATATCGAGATATTCAAGGAATTAGTGTTGGAAGAATTGGAGATGCTCCCAAAAAATACTAAACATAAAAACTTGTTCCCGAATGAAGTAAGAGCTTTAAAATCTTTAACAAACAACATAAATTTGGTCATAAGACAAGCCGATAAGGGTGGTGGTATAGTCCTCCAGGATTTGGGGGACTATATCAAGGAAGCTAAAAATATTTTAGAAAATAAATCCTACTACTCTCTTCTGGCTAAAGATCCTACCCCCGATTATCTCAAAATTTTAACTGGTTTGGTCAATTTTGCCCATCAGGAGGGTATAGTTTCCAAACAGGAAAAAGAGTATTTGATTCCCCGTGAACCTAGCTGTGCCTTCTACTATCATCTCCCCAAAATCCACAAGGATACTAAAAATCCTCCGAGGAGACCGATAGTGGCGGGCATAGGTAGTCTAACGGAAAATGCATCGGCCTATGTAGATTACTTCCTTCAGAAGTATGTGATTAATCTCGACTCTCACATCAGAGATTCCTCCGATCTTTTGATGAAATTAAACAAATTAAATGTCCCTGCAGATTCTAGGTGGATAACCTGTGACGTACAGGCCTTATATTCCAACAATCCCCATAATTTAGGAGTGGAGGCCATTTCTGTTTTTTTGGAGGAGGATTGGTATATACCCCCACTCCAGAAACAATTTATTTCTCCAACATTGGTGTGTCCGGTCCACGGCGTCATCCATTACTTGTGGGAAATGTTCTCCCCCACAGGGAAAGGCAAGGAGAGCACACAGCAAGAGCTGTCCATATAGCTCCCCCTCTGGCTCCGCCCCCCAGTCATTCTCCTTGCCGCTCTGAACAAGTAGCATCTACCACGCAGGACTGTTGAAACAAGAGAACTTCAGTTGGGGGTAACAGTTTGCAGACTCATCTGCTTCCGGTATGACTAGTCTCCTTCTAACAACACAGGCTAATGCTAGATGACAGTAATTTTTCCCCTCAGGGGAAACGGTAAGCCATTTTTCTTTCACCTCAGCAAAAAAGATAACAGGCTTCCCCTTTTTGTTTTTTATGCTGGTAGACACTGTTAGGGGCTAAATCGATTGGTTTTTATTACAACATTATACCATTTGAAATATTTTATAAGCTCACATACACTTGGGAACGTTTTTTATTGATCTGGCTTGTTTTAGACACCTAAATCTAGTCAGGAAGGCCCCTTCGCTCTAGTGTGCTTAGGGAGGAAGCCTCATTTTGGCACTTCAGCTGCGCAGTTGAATTTCAAGGCAGTGCATGCAGATTCATGTGAGAGGGTCCTGTGGCTCAGAAAGTGACTCCAAAAGGCTTTTTTCTGTGAATGGTGACCCCTAAGGAAGGTAAAAAGCTGCAGCAAGGCTATAGCTGGGATTGTGGTGTATAAAAACAGTTAAATCCACCTGTCTCGCTTATCTTCAGACCAGATAAAGAAACAGGCATTCTTACATTGTGTAAGAGACCTATCAAAGATGGGAGTGATAAACCCAGTCCCCTAGGGTTTTACTCAAACCTGTTTGTGGTTCCCAAAAAAGAGGGAACTTTCAGGCCAATTCTGGATTTAAAGATATTAAACAAGTTCCTCAGAGTTCCATCCTTCAAGATGGAAACCATTCGGACAATCTTACCAACAATCCAGCAGGGTCAATTTTTGACTACCGTGGATCTAAAGGATGCGTATCTGCATATCCCAATCCACAAATCTCATCATCAGTTCCTGAGGTTCGCCTTTCTGGACAAACATTACCAGTTTGTGGCTCTTCCATTCGGTTTAGCCACCGCTCCCAGAATTTTCACAAAGGTGCTAGGGTCCCTTCTAGCGGTCCTAAGACCGAGGGGCATCGCTGTAGCACCTTATCTAGACAACATCCTAATCCAAGCGTCGTCTCTTTCCAAAGCGAGGGCTCATACAGACATTGTGTTGGCTTTTCTCAGATCTCACGGGTGGAAGGTGAACATAGAAAAAAGTTCATTGTCACCGTCCACAAGGGTTCCCTTTCTGGGAACAATAATAGATTCTGTGGAAATGAAGATCTTTCTCACAGACGTCAGAAAGACAAAGCTTCTAAAAGCTTGTCGAGTTCTTCACTCTATTCCTCAACCCTCCATAGCTCAATGCATGGAGTTAATAGGACTAATGGTCGCAGCAATGGATGTGGTTCCTTTTGCTCAAATTCATCTAAGACCATTACAGCTGTGCATGCTCAATCAGTGGAATGGGGACTATACAGACTTGTCTCCCCAAATTCAAGTAGACCAGGTAACCAGGGACTCACTTCTCTGGTGGTTGACCCAGGATCACCTGTCTCAGGGAATGAGTTTCCGCAGACCGGAGTGGGTCATCGTCACGACCGAAGCCAGCCTCTTGGGGTGGGGCGCGGTCTGGGACTCTCTGAAAGCTCAGGGCCTATGGTCGCGGGAAGAGTCGCTTCTCCCGATAAACATTTTGGAACTAAGAGCTATATTCAATGCGCTCCTGGCTTGGCCTCAGCTAGCGGAAGCCAGGTTCATAAGATTTCAGTCGGACAACATAACGATTGTTGCGTACATCAATCATCAGGGGGGAACAAAGAGTTCCCTAGCGATGAAGGAAGTAACCAAGATAATCCAATGGGCAGAGAATCTCTCCTGCCATCTATCTGCTATTTACATCCCAGGAGTAGACAACTGGGAGGCGGACTATTTGAGTCGTCAGACTTTCCATCCGGGGGAGTGGGAACTCCATCCGGAGGTCTTTGCTCAGTTAACCCAATTATGGGGCATTCCAGACATGGATCTAATGGCGTCTCGTCAGAACTTCAAGATTCCTTGCTACGGGTCCAGATCCAGGGATCCCAAGGCGACTCTAGTGGATGCATTAGTGGCGCCTTGGTCGTTCAACCTAGCATATGTGATTCCACCGTTTCCTCTCCTCCCCAGGCTCATAGCCAGGATCAAACAGGAGAAGGCCTCGGTGATTCTGATAGCTCCTGCGTGGCCACGCAGGACTTGGTATGCAGACCTGGTGAATATGTCATCGGCTCCACCATGGAAGCTACCTTTGAGACAGGACCTTCTAGTACAAGGTCCATTTGAACATCCCAATCTAGTTTCTCTGCAGCTGACTGCTTGGAAATTGAACGCTTGATTTTATCCAAGCGTGGGTTTTCAAATTCTGTGATTGATACTCTGGTCCAAGCCAGAAAACCTGTGACTAGAAAGATTTACCATAAAATATGGAAAAAATATATCTGTTGGTGTGAATCCAAAGGATTCTCCTGGAGTAAGATTAAAATTCCAAAGATTCTCTCCTTTCTCCAAGAAGGTTTGGATAAAGGATTGTCAGCTAGTTCTCTAAAAGGACAGATTTCTGCATTATCCGTCTTGTTGCACAAACGACTGGCAGCTTTGCCAGATGTACAAGCTTTTGTTCAGGCTTTGGTTAGAATCAAGCCTGTTTACAGACCCATGACTCCTCCTTGGAGTCTAAATTTAGTTCTTTCAGTTCTTCAAGGGGTTCCGTTTGAACCTTTACATTCCATAGATATTAAGTTACTATCTTGGAAAGTTCTGTTTTTGGTTGCTATTTCTTCTGCTAGAAGAGTTTCTGAATTATCTGCCTTGCAGTGTGATCCACCCTATCTGGTGTTCCATTCAGATAAGGTTGTTTTGCGTACTAAGCCTGGTTTTCTTCCAAAAGTTGTTTCCAACAAGAACATCAACCAGGAAATAGTTGTTCCTTCTTTGTGTCCGAATCCAGTTTCAAAGAAGGAACGTTTATTACACAATTTATATGTTGTTCATGCTTTAAAGTTCTATTTAGAAGCAACAAAAGATTTTAGACAAACCTCATCCTTGTTTGTCGTTTACTCTGGTAAGAGGAGAGGTCAAAAAGCTACTGCTACCTCTCTCTCTTTCTGGCTGAAAAGCATTATCCGCTTGGCTTATGAGACTGCCGGACGGCAGCCTCCTGACCGTATCACAGCTCACTCTACTAGGGCTGTGGCTTCCACATGGGCCTACAAGAACGTGGCTTCTGTTGACCAGATATGTAAGGCAGCGACTTGGTCTTCTCTGCACACTTTTGCCAAATTCTACAAATTTGATACTTTCGCTTCTTCGGAGCCTATTTTTGGGAGAAAGGTTTTGCAAGCCATGGTGCCTTCCGTTTAGGTAACCCGATTTGCTCCCTCCCTTCATCCGTGTCCTAAAGCTTTGGTATTGGTTCCCACAAGTAATGGATGACGCCATGGACCGGACACACCAATGTTGGAGAAAACAGAATTTATGCTTACCTGATAAATTACTTTCTCTAACGGTGTGTCCGGTCCACGGCCCACCCTGGTTTTTTTAATCAGGTTGAAAATGTTTTCTTTATACACTACAGTCACCACGGCACCCTATAGTTTCTCCTTTTTCTCCTAACCGTCGGTCGAATGACTGGGGGGCGGAGCCAGAGGGGGAGCTATATGGACAGCTCTTGCTGTGTGCTCTCCTTGCCTTTCCCTGTGGGGGAGAACATTTCCCACAAGTAATGGATGACGCCGTGGACCGGACACACCGTTGGAGAAAGTAATTTATCAGGTAAGCATAAATTCTGTTTTTACAACTTATATTATTTATATTACAGCATAATTATTTTATGTTTCAGGATAAATTTTATTTACAGGTTAAAGGAACTGCCATGGGCACCAGGTTCCCCCCTTAAGCTTTGCAAATTTGTATATGGGTCATTATGAACAGCAATATGTATATCGCCCTGAGTTTGCGGCGAACCTGGTGTTCTATGGCAGGTTTATAGATGATTTGATTTTTTTATGGAAAGGGACTAATGCAGAAGCTCAGGAATTTGTGGATCACCTTAATCGTAATGATAAAGGTTTGATATTCACTAGTTGTATTCATCCCAAAACAGTGGTGTTTTTGGATTTATGTCTGGCACTTAATGATATGGGAGGAATAGATAGTAGTACTCATTTCAAGACTGTTGATAGCAATAGCTATCTAGATTTTCATAGTAATCACCATCATCCTTGGAAAAGGAATGTCCCATATGGACAGTTTAAGAGAATCAGGCGTAACTGTAGTAAGCTTTCTGACTATGAAAAACAAAGTCTTATTTTAAAAGAGAGATTTACAGAAAAAAACTATCCTTTGAGCATTATAGAACAAAGTTTTAACCGTGCCAAAATCGAAAATAGAGATAAATATTTTCAAGTAAATAAGGAACCTATTGGGGAAACTTCTAAAGCTCCAGAAATGAGCTTTATTACGCAATTTAATTGTAACTATAATCTCATTAGTGATATTTTGCACAAACATTGGAGAATTTTGAAACGGGATCCTATTTTAAATGAATTGTTAGGTGAAAAACCTTCTATAGTGTATAAAAGAGCACCAAATTTTAAGAATATCTTAGCACCAAGTAAAGTAGTAAAACACAAGAATATTATTAAAGTTAATAGGACAGCCAACGAACGGATTAATCATCACCGACCACCTACAAGAGGAGCATATAAATGTAACATAAAAAATTGCAAGATGTGTGATCATATTGAAAATAAAAAGACAGTATTCCATTCCTTTGTAAATAAAAAATCTTACAAGATTAGGAGCAGATTATCTT